>NW_007055618.1:246452-320492 GCF_000164805.1 Carlito syrichta | reverse complement strand
ACCCTCCATTGTAGTGCTTGCTAGAAGTTACATTTTTCAGGTTTTTTTCAACTATTTGAATTGCAGTGCCATAAGCTCACAATGCATATTTTTCAATATTCTTGAAATACTACCTTGATAATGCTGGGCTAATGTCTGGAGCCTAGACATGTATACATTTTGCCAGTTACGATTATTTTTCTGTAACGTATCAGAGTTCCAGTCTGAGACTGTTTACAAAGTTTGCGTGGCCAGAACAGAGGCTGTTTGGGAAGTCCATTCCAGCCCTGAATTGCCTTCCCATGTGGCTTCTAATTGATGGTGACAGCCAGAGTTCCATCACTTTGTTGTTTACAATTCCAGATACATGACTAACCAATTTTGATGAGATAGGTCTAAGGGATGTCTCCTAGTACTCGCTCCCTTAACCTCCCTCAAGAAATCGGAGGTAGTCTGAGACTCATGAAGGTCTTCAGAAATGGTGATCCATCCAGCTTTTTTCAAAGCAAAGGGAGGCATCTCCAGGCCCAGCCAATAGGCAGGGATGCTGACATAAATTAGGGAATCCCAGAGCACATGTTCCTGGAACGATTCTAAATCAACAAACCTGGCCCCTTTCTTTCTGGGGTCAGGAAGGTCTTTGGCGATGACATGTAGTTCAGATCTAACCAAGGTTTAAATGTTATCTCTTCTGTTGGCCTTACTTGTAAACGGGTACTGGCTGACCCCTGGGCCTCCTCTATAGGAGACAATAAGCCAGAGAATTTTATGGTTACAAGGAGTTGAGGGGCAGAGGGTATAGGTGGTGGAGGACTTCTGTGAGAGAACAAGTAAAGGAAAGTTGAGAAGGGAATTTGGAGGGGCTGTAGAGAGCTCTGGGAGCTTTACTGAGTCAGGAAAAAAATTCCATAGACATTATTTAAGAGCCTCAGTAGTTTGAGTGAGATTTGAATTATTTAGTTGTTTTTTTTACTTCTTCATACCAAGTGAAATAAGTGGACCACTGTGTGTCCAAAATTTTGGTTCCTTTTTGCTTTAGGGCTCCTCTCAGGTAGACTAATCTGGAAATATCCGAATAGCCCCAGAAGGATCACTGAAGCTGAAAAAAAGTATTTAGTAAGGTTCTGCCAGTGAGAAAGAAAACAAGACAGTATTAGGACTGTAGTGGCAAGGCGGGGATAGGAAGTAGGGTTTCCAGTTGACGAGAAGTTCTCAAGGGAGAAGCAGGATTAAACAGAGAGAACAGAGAGGCCTCATAAAGACCAGGAAAAAATTCTCCATCCCAGGAGTCAGGGAATGAATGAATCCCCACTCAAGATAAAGAGCCAGAAAGGATTTTCCAGCTCAGGGCTAGCCTCAGGAGTCAGGGAATCAATCCCTCTTGAAGTCTTCCAGCCCAGAGGGTACCTTTCAAACAAAGAAGTCTGGGACCTCTAACCCTGCTTCATCCAGTGTCATCAGAATCTTAAGAATCAAAGTCTGTCCTCACCATACTTCAGTGGACACTTATCTGGAGCATTGGATTTTGGAGTCAGATTCACCATGAGATACCCATACTAGGAAGCAGAGTGGGAACTGAGTCCTGGTGTGTGAGGAGAGATCAGTTTTTATATCTGATGCTCTAATGGTGTGTCAGGTCTGTATCCAAATCTTGGACCAAAAACTGTTAAAAAAAAAAAAAGAAAGAAAGAAAGAAAGAAAAAGAAAACCCAGAGTTAGGCAGCAGTTAAAGCAGTAAGATCAGATTTTATTCAGGAAGTAGTAGTAGGAGAAGAGACCCTAGTATAGAACTGGGCTCAATCTAGGTAGAACCTGGACAAGTGGTCAAGGAGCAGGGTGGAGTCACAGACAAAAAATTAATAAGAGACAAAAATTACTAAACAGACTTAACAGGATCCTTGCTGCAGGCAGGTTAGGGTGATGCTAAGAGTGGAGTATGAGGAATTCTATCAGATCCTGAGGGTGGGGCATTCCCTCTGTTAGTACTTCCTGTTAGTACTTCACCCATCCTCTAGGTGCCCTTTCTGATGACATTCTGGGCATTGGTGAGTAATGAGGTCACTTTTTAGTTTAGTAGACCCTTCTTCTGTTTCTTCTTCTTTTTTTTTTTTTTTTTTTTGAGTTAGGATCTCACTCTGTCGCCCAGGCTGAAGTGCAGTGGCATAATCATGGCTCAATGCAGCCTCTACCTCCTGGACTCAGAAGATCTTCATGCTCTATTAATTTTTCACTCTTTGTAGAGATGAGGTTTCGCTGTCTTGCCCAGTCTGGTCTTGAACTCCTAGCCTCAAGCAGTACTCCTACCTCAGCCTCTGTGCTGGGATTATAGGCATAAGCCACCAGGCCTGACCTGTTTCTTTCCTTTTCTTTTTTTTTTTTAAAGCAGGATTTATTGAGAAGACAGAAAAGCTCCCAGAGCGGAAGGGGACCCAAGGAGGGTTGCCCTTTCTGTTACTTTTAATATGAAAAATTAGACTTCCAAATTCTCAAGAGTAAGAAGCAACTCACTGAAAAATAAGGGTTGAAAGTGTCTTATTTTTTAAATGCCACATCCCTACCCTTATCTCTGCCTACATGTATATGGCTCTTTTGCCTCAGTAAGGTCAAGTTGATTTTCCTTTTTGCGTATAAATCTCTCTCTGAAGAGCACTTACTTTATTGTCCAAGTGGAGCTTGACCACAATGAATGCCACATTTTGTTTTTGAAAATAGGAGTACTATTTGGTCTTGGGGTTTTTCTTAGTAGGAAATACTTTATT
Organism: Carlito syrichta; assembly: GCF_000164805.1. Taxonomy (NCBI): domain Eukaryota; kingdom Metazoa; phylum Chordata; class Mammalia; order Primates; family Tarsiidae; genus Carlito; species Carlito syrichta. The sequence continues at coordinate 317,754 of NW_007055618.1, read as the reverse complement.
CGAAGGAAGACCATGCACCATTCCTCTAAGCAAACATGTTTATACCATGGTGTCTGAGTAGATTTGGACATAAATACTTTCAAAAGTATAAGACTACAAGGTCACTAGACCCTGGGTGTGGCTGGAACAGAAGGTGGAGTTGTGAGAGACACTATTAGAGACAGGGTTGGAGGAGGATAAAGATGTGCCTGCTTTATAATTTTTCTTGAGTTGATCTGGTAAAATAAAATGCCCCTGAAAATTATTTGATCCTGTCTTTGGCAAAAATGAATACTACCCCCCCCCCCTTTCTGTCACCCAGCAGGAGTGCCATGGCATGATCATGGCTACTGCAGCCTCAACCTGCTGGGCTCAGGCGATTCTTCCATCTCAGTCTTCCAAATAGCTGGGACTACAGGCGTGTACCACCATGCCCAGATAATTTTTTTTTTTTTTTTGTAGAGACAGGTCTTGCAAGCTGGTTTTGAACACCTGGGCTCAGTCAGTCTTCCTGACTCCACCTGCAAAAGTGCTGGAATTATAGGCATGAGCCACCACGCCTGGCTATGTTATTCTTTTTAATGGGAATTGGTAAGCTGATTCTAAAATTTATGTGGAAATGCAAGGACATAGGATAGCAAAATGATTTTGAAATTTGCTGCTGTCTGTGACAAAAATGCATCCCAGTGCCACAGCTTTGATGTCAGGACTAATCTGGAAGGTTGCAAACTGCCAGTCACAGACCCTCAGACCTGTCTTGGTGTTCTGGCTTGTCCCCACACTGAATGGAGTGGAAGGAAGGAGCCAGGACAGAAAAGTCTATTCTCCATGGAGTTCTCCTGGCCACTTCCCATGTGAATGCTCAGGGAGTTTCCTTTGAGTTGTGGATATAAAGACCTAGATAGTATTTTTTAACAAATATTTCCCAGTAAGTACACTTTCTGTATAATATTTCATGAATTTGCTAATCTAAAACTCAAGAAAACAATTAATGTGATAAATACATGGATAGCTTGAAAGCATAGTGAGATCCAAATTGTAGACATACTAACACAAAAGCAGTAAGTAAATTGGAAAGAAGAGGGAGCTAAAAGACAATTTTAGCTTTCTCTTGTAGAGAGGGTAGCTTTCCATTACTTTAACAGAATAGCTGACCAAAAAGGTTTTGCTGTTTTCTGATGAACATACAGAAATCTTGCATCTAATTAAGTTCAATTCATACCTAGAAGTTTACACAAAAGGATTGATTATAGTTCATGTTTATGACTTCAGAAACAAACAGAAGTTGCTTTTAAAAGGTTTACTGGAAACTTTAATGTTCTTGTTTTCACTAGTGAAATTTAATGATGACTTGAAAGGTTTTTTTTCTTGAAAGTTTTCTTTAGTTGAAATGTAATTTGTTTTCCTAGTTATTGATTACCTATGGACAGATAGGTAGTTTTGTAGCCATAAATTACTGATTGTTGAAAATTCCAGCCGGGCTTGGTGGCTCAGCCTGTAATCCCATGCTTTGGGAGGCTGAGGTGAGTGGATTGCCTGAGCCTGCAGGTTCAAGACCCGCCTGGGCAACTTGGTGAGACCTCATCCCTACAATAAGAATAAAAAATTAGCCGGGCGTGGTAGCACACGCCTGTAGTTCCAGCTACTTGGAAGGCTGAGGTGGAAGGATCGCTGGAGCCCAGCAGGTCGAGGCTGCAGTGGCCGGCAGTGGCCACTGCACTCCAGTCTGGGCGACAGAGTGAGACTCCGACTCAAAAAAAAGAAAATTACAGCTGTTCTTTCTAATGGAAATTGGCAGCCTGATTTTAAAATTTATTTGGAAATGCAAAGACATAGACTAGCCAAAATGATTTTGAAAAAGAGCAAGCAGGAAGACTTACATTATTTGCCTTCGAAACTCACTCTAAAACTATTGTTATCAAGACAATGTGTTATTGATAAAATGCTAGGCATATAGATCAACCAAATACAGAATCTAAAAATAGACCTACATGTTTGTGATAAACTTTGATGAGAATGCCAAAGCAATTTAATGGGGAAAATGTCTTCAGCATATGGTGTTGGGAAAAGGTGTTTTATCCACAGGGGGAATAAAAAAGAACCTTGATTCCTACCTTATGCCACAGACAAAATTAACTTGAGATGAATCAGGACATAGACTTAAAGCTAAAACATTACAACTTATAAAAGGCAATATCAGAATATCTTTGCAGTTTATCTTTGAGTGGACACAGAAAGCACTCTATAAAAAAAGTTGATAAGCCGGGCTCAATAGCTCAACCTGTAATCCCGTGCCTTGAGAGGCTGAGGTGAGTGGATTGCCTGAGCCCGCGGGTTCGACACCCATCCGGGCAGCTTGGCGAGACCTCATCTCTACAATAAATCAAAAATTAGCCAGGCGTGGTAGCGCACGCCTGTAATTCCAGCTACTTGGAAGGCTGAGGCGGAAGGATCGCTGGAGCCCAGCAGGTCGAGGCTGCGGTGGCCGGGAGCAGCCACTGCACTCCAGTCTGGGCGACAGAGTGAGACTCCAACTCAAAAAAAAAAAAAAAAAGTTGATAAATTGAGCTTCCTCAAAACTAAAAACATCTGCTTATCAGAAGATAACATCAAGAAAATAAACAGACAAGCCATAGACTGTGAGAATATATTTGTTTCACTTATATTTGCAAAGGGCCTGTACCAAGAATATATAAAGAATTCCTACAATTGAATAGTTGTAGGAATTTTTTAAATGAACAAAAGCTCTGAACAGACACTTTACAAAATAAGGAATATTGTGGGTCAGAAAGCACATGAAAAAGTGCTCATCGTCATAAGTCATCAGGGAAGTGCAAAATGAGATAGCATTGCCCACTCATTAGAATGGCTAAAATGAACATAATTGATAATACCAAATGTTGAGGAGAATGTGGAACTCTCCATCATTGTACTCTGGAAAACTGTTGGCAGCAATTCCTCTTCTAAGTATTTATCCCAGACAAATGAATATGTATATCTACAAAAGTCATATGCAAGAATGTTCATGGAAGCCTTATTTAGAAAGCCCACATCTGGAAAAGCCCAATGAGTGTAATACATGGTCTCATCACAGAATGCTTCTGTGATCAGATGTGTGGGTTTTTTTCTCACATTGATCAAGTCTCCGACTCCAGCTGAGTGTCCTACAATACGAGTTAGTTCTAACACTAACCAGAGTTCATGCAGACCCGTCGTGGATTAGGGACTCAGTCTCACAAGACTGTGCCCTACTTCAGACACCAATTGCAAGCAGTAGGTTCCCAGGTTACCTACGTTTTCTGTCCAACTTGGCTACAAATTGGAAGTTCCCACAACCCCCATCTCAGGTTTGATAATCTGTTTGGAGCAACTCTAGAACTTGGGGAAACACTTATGTTTATCAGTTGATCATAAAGTATATTTTAAAGGATACAAATGAACAGCTAGATGAAGAGGTGTATAGGGTAAGGGACGTGGGAAGGGGTGCAGAGCTTCCAGCCCTCTCTGAGAGCACAACCCTCCTGGCACCTCCATGTCAGCAACCCAGGAGTTCTCTGAACCCTATAGTTCAGCCCCTCTCCCCTTCCCAGAGGAGCCCACCAAAAGTCAACTCATTACAATAAAAAAAAACCCTCCTGTCACCCAGAAAATTCTAGGGAATTATTACCGTGTCAGAAACTGGGACCAAAGACCTAGCACACCCCTATTGCTCAGGAAACTATGAGGGTTTGGGGAGTTCTGTGCCAGGAACTAGGGACAGAAACCAATTATATATTTCTTATTACATCACAATATCACACCCAGGTGTCCATCACCAAAAGTCTAGATAAACAATGTGGTATATCCATATGGTGGAACATTGCTCAGCAGTGAGAAGAGACAAACTGGTAATAAAGGTAATGGCTTGGAAAAAATCTCAGAAGCATTAAAGGTCATGAAAGAAGACAGACACAAAACACTTTATACTGTATGATTCCATTTATGTAAAGTTAGAGAAAGCTAAAACTATCGGTGGCAGAAATCCGATCAGTACTTGCTTCTGAGTGTGGAGGGAGGGAAAAAATGTTGACTGAGAAGGGCAAGAGGGAATTTGTAGAGGTGTGGGTTGTATAAGTATCATCATTTGCCCAAACCAATCAAATGATAGAATTGAGACCTGTGCATTTTGCCATATGTAAATTATAACCTCAAATTTTAAAACCTCACACCAAAAATGGCAAAATTTTTTTTAAATCTCTTACTCTGATTCTTTCCCACTTCTCATAAAGTATTAGACAACCCAGTCCCACTATACTAAGCAGATGTTTTAGAGAAATGTAAAATGTATTATTTTTATGTTTTTAATTTTTTTTTTTTTGAGTTGGAGTCTCACTCTGTCACCCAGACTGGAATGCAGTGGCCGCTTCTGGCCACCGCAGCCTCGACCTGCTGGGCTCCAGCGATCCTTCCGCCTCAGCCTTCCAAGTAGCTGGAACTACAGGCATGCGCTACCACACCTGGCTCATTTTGATTTATTGTAGAGATGAAGCCTCACCAAGTTGCCCAGGCAGGTCTCGAACCCACGGGTGCAGGCAATCCATTCATCTCAGCCTCCCAAAGGTGCGGGATTACAGGCTGAGCCACCGAGCCCGGCCAATGTATTATTTTTTAATTCATCTTTTGATGTGTCCATTATACTCTATAGAGGGCATCATTTGAACTCTTGTTCGGTCTTTGTTGTTGTTATGATAAAGAAGAAAAGCCATCAAGGAGACTAAAATAGCATGGCAATGTAAATTTGCAGTGACTTGGCAAATTTTTGAGGTTATTTAATCCTGATAAGTTAAAATCTCCTGAAGTGTACGTAATCATTCTTCCTTTCAGCCAGCTACTTATTTGGTCTTTCAACTGAAGGTTATTAAGCATCTCCTGTGAGTAGGTGTTTCTTCAGATACTGAGTGGGCATGATAGGATGACTCCGCAACCATGTCCCTTCCCTTGGAGTAGTCATATTTTAGAAGTGATGAAGACAAAAATAAATTCCATTGCAACAAGAAATATATACCCCTGTATATACTGTTGCTGTGTGTTCTTTTGAGGAAGCAATGTCTTCTGCCTAGGTGCTTGGGAAAGTTCCACAGAGGAAGTGACATTTGAGCCAGTTTTGGGTGAATAATTTGTCAGAGCTGTGGATGGGAGTTGGAAGAAGGGAGGACATTTTAAGCAAATGACCAGAAACCTAATTTAGGTAGTTCAGTGAGTCTTGTGTCCTCCCTGAATCTTTAGGTAAAGATTCTGTTAATATCTATAGATGATAGAAGCCTTTCCTACTAACATAGTCAATGTTTAAACTTGGACACCAAAATATTCTTCTCTTTTTCTCACCAATAGCAGCTAATATTTATTGAGAACAAAAGATGTGACAGACACTCTGATTAATATTTAAATTTAATCCTCACAGAAATTTAATGCATTAATATTACTGTTCCTATAGATTAGGAAAATTGAGGATTGAGGTTGTACCCTTTGTAAGTGGCAGACTGTGGATTCTCTCCCAGGTCTGTCTCCTCCAAAACCTGGGATCTTTAACAACCTGCTATCTGTGTGATGCTCTTAGGATGAGCTTAGAGAAAGGGCACACAGGGCAATGCTGCCATGCTGATGCACCTGGGGTCACTTAAACTAGGAGGGATTTCACTGTTTCCAATCTGTCCATCTTTTGCATTTCTTTTAAGTTTCGATTCATAAACAATATGCATAATTATGTATAAACCCAAAATAATCTGTTTTCTTTTTATTTCTATCTACACAGTACTTTTTAGTATTATGCTTAGTAATTTCATGTATGAAAATTTACTGAGTAATCATTCTCTAAGCTTTCAGAGTATACATTTTATAAGTTAAACTTTAAAAATCTTGGATGTAAAAACTATAACCTCTTTATAGCCATTTCACTCTAATTAGATTTAGAACCTTGAAGACTTTGCCCTTTGAAAATGACTTGTTACTTGGCTTCTTGCTATTTAGCAAGTATTGCTTTCAGGTGTCACACAGGAACATTTGATGTACTCATAGCTACTCACCGTTTTTGGTAATTCTATTTTTGAAAGCCTTGTGAACTTACTGAGTAGTAAAAGCAGGAGGTAGTCTAAGATTGTGTTCCAGTATAAATATGGCAAAATTTTTATTTTAACCATATTTTTCAGAGTAGTAGGTGAACTTTTGACTAAATCTGTCATTTGATGTAGCCTAAAATTTATTTTATAAACTTTGTTTTAGGTCTATAGCTTTTGCCCAAATGATCACTTAACATAGGATACCCACTCTAACCCTCACCTCCTTCCCTGGAAAGTTGGGATTTTGTCTAAGATTTCACCAGTATTGTGTATTTCTTCCTGCCAAATACCTTGTCAAAGATACATTCATTGTCTGCTTTAGGTTGACCAACAGGGTTGGGTTGCTATGCCAAAAGGGTGTGATATAGTAGTGAAATTACGAAATCACAACCAAGAGCCAGGCACAGTGGCTCACACCCTTATTTCCAGCAGGAGAATTGCTTGAGCCAACAAGTTCCGGGCTGTAAGTGATTGTGTCACTGCACTCCAGCCTGGACAACAGAGCGAGACCCTGTCTTTTTTTTTTTTGAATTGTAGTCTCACTCTTTTACCCAGGCTGGAGTGCAGTGGCACGCTCCCGGCCACCACAGCCTTGACCTGCTGGGCTCAGGTGATCCATCCTTCCGCTTCAGCCTTCCAAGTAACCGGAACTACAGGCATGCATACCACAGCCAGCTAAATATTTTTTTTTAATTTATTGTAGAGACGAGGTCTCACCATGTTGCCCAGGCTGGTCTCGAATCCACAGGCTCAGACAATCCTCTCGCCTCGGTTTCCCAAAGTGCTGGGATTATAGGCTTGAGCCCCACGCCCAGCCTAAACCCTGTCTCTTAAAAAATAAATAAATAAATAAATCACAGATATCTGGAAAACATTTAACATTTCCATCACAGGACACTGGAAAACATTTAACAGAAAATGCTATAGTAGACCAAAGAGTACTTCATGTTCAGGTAGTTTGTTTTTTTAATGCATGCTGGTACTGAGCTGGGTGCAGAGATCCGAAAGACAGATCTTACCTCGAGAAGCTTATGGTTCAGGGAGCTAATCACCTGTGTGAATAGGTGATTAATAGAAAATAGAGAGATAATATATCATAAGAGAAGTACAGTTAAGTGCCATAAAATTCAAATATGTAGTGAAGATAAATCATCTAGCAAGGCATAGCCATAGGTATAATGCTGTTGCAGTCTGGAGGTAAAAGAAAAAGAGATAATTTCGGATTTTGGACTTCAAGAGGCACTGTCATTTGGAACAGGATTTGAATGAAGAAGTTCTGTCCTAAGTAGATTTGATTGGAAGAACCAATGATTTTTTAATATCTAATAAGTAAGTATAGTATTATGGAAAGAACATGGGCTTTGGAATCAGACTTGTTTGTACATGATTTTCAACTTTGCCATGTATTTAATAGTGGTATTATGTCACATTGCTTCATTTCTTTGAACTTCAGTTTTCTCATGTGTAACATCACAAGGGAGTTGTGATGATTTAAATGATTAAATGAGATTACATTTTTAAAAGCACATAGCAAAATGCCTAGCACCTAATTGCCTTTCAATAAATGTTAATTTCTTTTGTTCTCCTGTCTGACATGTTTCAAAGTCCCTTCCATCCTATTAACTTGTTTTATAAACATGAACTTTTAAATATCTTATTATTAAGAAAGTACAGTATTGTGGAAAGAGCATGGGCTTTGGAATCAAATTTGCTTGTACATGATTTTCAACTCTGCCATTTATTTGATAGTGGTATTATGTCACATTGCTTCATGTCTTTGAACTTAAGTTTTCTCACGTGTACCGTCACAGGGGAGTTGTGATGATTTAAATGATTAAATGAGATTACATTTTTGAAAGCACATAGCAAAATACCTAACACCTAATCACCTTTCAATAAATGTTAGTTCCTTTTGTTCTTGTATCTGACATGTTTCAAAATTCCTTTCATCCCATTAACTTGTTTTATAAACATGGAGGCAATGATTCCAGGTGGGAGGCAACTGCTGTAGTTCATTTATTCATTAAGCACTTGCTGATCACTTGTTTTGGATAGTGGAAATACAGAGGAAGGAATGAATTATTTTAAGAGGCATTTCCAAAGTTGACTGGGTGGAATGTGAGAGTTAAGGGGAACTGGGAGGAGGACAGAGAAGAGACTAAACTGATTTTTATTAGTATAATCTCTAGAATCAAACTAAGAAAGGGCAAATCCACTATTCTCTCAGAAAAGAATTATCCTTGTCTTTAAACATGTGAGTAACATTAGCTGTCTTCTACCTGATCAATTTGTTTTCTATAAGTCTTGTACCTTTTTTAAAAAAAAAGAAATTATTTGTATCATAAAGGACTTAAATGATATAGATGATGTGATTACATTTGCCCATGAATACTGAATTTGTTTTAGAAAATATCACTTTGCACTCACTGATTCTAGCTGGCATTGTTGACCTCATAGTACAATTAGTGACTGAGTTTGTCTCTTCTTTCTTTTTCTCCCAATCAGTTTGATAAAGGTTACTCTTACAACATCCGTCATAGCTTTGGAAAGGAAGGCAAGAGGACAGACTATACGCCTTTCAGTTGCCTGAAGATTATTCTGACCAATCCACCGAGCCAAGGGGATTATCACGGTAAGTGCTTCCACTGCATGTGCTGGTGAAGTACAGAAGCCCAAGAGCTCCTAGGAAACACTGAAACAGGGTAATGGCTTTGTGCATGACTGACAGGACCTAGTTTGTAGCTTGTGTCAGTCATCAGTGTCAAGCTAGAGCTCCGCTACTCTTTCAGCGATTTGTCTTATTACTGAACCAGGTCAGGCAAGAGAAATTCATTCAGCTACTCTTCAGTCTGTGCTGGAATGGTAGGCTTTTCAGTTCTCAATTTCCCCTTCGCCTGCTGTTCTCTGTCTTTCTCATGTTCAACAAGTGTTTTGGAAGACTGAGACAAGTTCTTCAAAGTTTTTTGAAATTAAAAAACTTAATTTTGGCATAGTAATTTTCCAAAGGCTAACTACTGAGGAAAAGTATGTGTGTGTGTGTGTGTGTGTGTGTGTGTGTGTGTGTGTTTTCCTTATTACCATCATCTGATTAACCAACAAAGATTAGGTGAGCAATTTAACAATTCATGGAACCAGACACACCTATCAATTTTTCTGAGTTGTTAGTTTAAAAAAAGTCTATGTCAAACTATTTTCTGTAGCCTTCTGAGTGCAACAGTTTTTTTTCTCTAAGCATACTGTGAAAAGCACCTCATTTGTCTGGTATGTCAGAAGATGATTTAATAGTCCATATCAGTAAGTTTTCCAGATTACCAAAGCTTACTACAGAATGTCAAAACTTTTTTTGGTTTTAAAATCTTAAATGAAACACAGTTTTAAAAAGACCACATACTTTTAGGCTGTTAAAAATCAGATAATCACAAACAACATTTTTAGAGGACATTCCATATATCCAGAGCATTCAGAAATGCCTAGACATCTATTATTTAATAGATGAAGAGGTAGCCAGTACCGGTAATATATAAATGGAGTGGTTCTTATCACCTGTGTCAGAGTCCCTTGAGGTTCCTTTAGAAATGCAGATTCTCAGGCTTCACCCTCAGACATGTAAAATCAAACTTCATTTGCAAGCTCCCTGGGTGATTTTTTTTATGTCTTTCAAGTTTGAAAACCATAGACCCAGATACTTCTATTGAGGAAGGCTGATACTTTTCTTAGCAAAAGTTAACTTACTTGAGCCTGTGGCCAAGAAAAATTCCTTGGGATTCTTCTGTGAATTTCCAGGTCCTGGCATTCATCACTTATTTAGTTGGTTTTTATTAGCTTAAATGCAGGACTTTACCTTTCTTATTACTATTAAATTGTATCTTTTTAGTCCAATGCCTTCTGTTTGTTTTATTTTTTTTAATTTAAACTTTGTCCATCAAGAAGAACTATATTTAGTGAACACTCATTGAACTCATTATTTGCTGGACATATTTGCTGGAATAAACTTTATTTTTCAGAGTTGTTTTAGATTCACCACAAAATCGAGTTGTGCAGCTTTTGAGTGCAGAGTTCCCATATGCCCTCTTCGCCCAAACATGCACAACCTCTCCAGTTATTGACATGCCACACCACACTGGTACAATTTGTTACAGTCAGTGAACCTATATTGACACACCATTATCACCCAAAGCCCATAGTTTACTGAAGGTTCATTCTTGGTGTTATATATTCTGTGGGTTTGAGCAAATTTATAATGACATGTATCTGATATTGTAGTATACTACAGACAAGTTTCACTGCTCTAAAAATCCTCTGTGCTCCACCTAGTCATCTCTCCCTTCCCCTTCACTGATCTTTTAACTGTTTCCATAGTTTTGCCTTTTACAGAATATCATATATAGTTGGAATCATACAGTACTTGTAGCCTTTTCAGACTGCCTTCTGGAGTCACTTGGCAATGTGCATTTCAGTTTCCTCCATGTCTTTTCATGGCCAATTTCTTTTTTAGCACTGAATAATATTCCATTGTCTAGATGTACCACAGATTATTCATTGACCTGCTGAAGTACATCTTGGTGGCTTCTAAGTTTTGGCAGTAAATATTTGTTTGTAGGTTTTTGTGTAGATGTAAGTTTTCATTTCATTTGGGTTAATACTAACAAGGAGTTGGGACTGTTGGATTATAAATTCCAAAGTGGCTGTATCAATTTTCATTCCCATCAGCAATGAATGAAAGTTCTTGTTGCTCCAATTCCTTGTCAGCCTTTGTTGTTGTCATTGTTTTGAATTCAGGCTGTGCTAATAGATGTATGGTGGAATTTGTTTTCATTTATAATTTCCTACTGACTTATGGTGTTGAAGTCTTTTCATAAACTTACTTACCACCCTTGTGTCTTCTTTGGTGAGGTATCTGTTCAGGGTCTTTTGCCCAGTTTTTTTTTGTTTTTTTTTTGAGTTGGAGTCTCACTCTGTCGCCCAGACTGGAGTGAAGTGGCCGCTCCTGGCCACCGCAGCCTCGACCTGCTGGGCTCCGGCGATCCTTCCACCTCAGCCTTCCCAGTAGCAGGAATTACAGGCATGTGCTACCACGCCTGGCTGATTTTTTGATTTATTGTAGAGATGAGGTCTCGCTGCCCAGGCAGGTCTCGAACCCGCGGGTTTAGGCAATCCACTCATCTCAGCCTCCCAAAGGCACGGGATTACAGGCTGAGCCACCGAGCCCAGCTTTTTGCCCAGCTTTAAATCAAGTTTTGTGTTTCCTATTGTCAAATTTTAAGAGTTATTTGTGCATTTTGGCTAACAGTACTTTATCAAATGTGTGTTTTGCAAATATCCCATCAGTGCTTTTGTTCTCTCCCTCTCTCTTTTTTCTCCTTTTGGAATCCCAATTATGCATGTTATACCTTTTATAGTCGTCCCACAATTCTTGGATAGTCTGTTTTGTTTTTTCGGTTTTTTTCCTCTTTGCTTTTCAGTTTCAGAAGCTTCTATTGTTGTATCATCAAGATTCTAGAATTTTCCTCTGCCATGTTTAGTCTATTAATGGACCCATCAAAAAAATTGTTTTTGTTATAGTGTTTTTGATTGCTAGCATTTCTTTTTTGATTCTTTCTTAGCATTTTCATTGCTCTGCTTATATTAATATCTGTTTTTGCACATTGTCTACTTTTTTCATTAGAGCCCTTAGCATGTTAGTCATAGTTGTTTTAAATTCCTAGTATCTTCATTCCAACATCCCTACCATACCGAATCTGGTTCTCATGCTTGTTCAGTGTCTTCAAACTGGGAATTTCACTAGTATTTCACACCGCCTCCCTTAGGTGGGACAGGATGTCTAGAGGTGACTAGAATTGGGTATTTCGTTTCCCCCTAGTAGGTTAGGCGCTGATAAAACTCAGCAGGGCTCTGGTAGTTTCTCCAGAGAGGAGAGCTTGTCAAGAAGACAGTGCTCTAGTATATTTTAAAAGGGTTCCTTTTGCCTCCCTCTTGCTGAAAGTGTGAGGATATTTTTCCCTGATACTCACTGTGAGGACCAGGTAGAGCTCCTGGAGGTAAAATTCACAAGAGTATGAGGGCCTCCCTAAGACTGGGTTTTCCTGGAGTTTTTAACTTTCAGGCATGTTCACATTGAAACTCCAGCAATTTGTCAATTACAGTTTAGGTTTTTCCACCCCTGCGCTGGTTCCCACAGAGATTCTGCTTGTGAGTTTCTGCTCTGGTGAGTTGTAATTCTCCGTGTTCACCTATCTTTAACCTCTAGTTTTGGGGGACATGGTTTGCCCTGTGACCTCACTTCTTTATTGGATCCAAGAAGATCTGAGAAGATCCAACAGAAGACTTAATGATTTTTCAGTTTGTTCAGTCTCTTTTCTTGTTTAGGATGTAGTGGGAATTTCTCTATATGCCCAACCAGAAACTAAAAGTCTGTACTTTTTTTGTTTTGTGCCATTTGCCAAACTATTTAGTCCCTAGGTTGACATTATTTTGTTAACCAACAAACACTGCCTGGAATGGTGGTTTAACCACTAATAAATCTATGTAGGCATGACTATATTCTGACCTGTATTTACTCATGTCTTTCACAAATGCATGCTGGGAAGTTTTGTCACACACTCAGCTGTAATTAATGTTAGTTGTGTATGCATTCAACTGATCCTCTATTGTCTTGTTAGTTCAACTCTTCCTCATTTGAAAATCAGTCTCTTTGATGTGGCAATAGGAACAAAGTAGGCGTTGACAGGTTCTATTTTCTTTCTATCATTTGATTAAAAATAACATCAACTTCTCCAATTCTGTTTCTTCTTGTTTTCTTATAGTGAGCACACCTTCACATGACCTTTTTGTGGTCGTTAGCACTTTGACAATCTTCAGTTGCTTCTAGACATTGTCCTTTCTGACCTTTTATACAGGTCTAGTCATTACTTCAAATGTAAATTGAATAATTCAGCGTAGTTGTGCCCCTTTTTTGTGTCCTTTAATAATTCTAGACTTTATGCACTCATTTCTTTCTCATTGAGATCCTTTGCAAATTTATTATCAGATTTTTCGAAATTAATAATGATAACTAACACATGTTGAGTGCTTACTATGTGCTGGATGCATATAAGAACTTCATATTGCATCTTATAGGAAATTTGTGAGGTGGGTCCTATATTTCCCTCACTCAACAGGAAGTGAAGCTAAGTAAACAAGAAGATAAAAAATTTGTCTAAAGTCATCCTACTAGTAAAGAAGGGTCTGAGATTCAAACACAAGCAATAAAGCTCCAGACTCTTAACCATGTATTATATGGTTTCGCAAGATGTTTTCTTTTCTAAAAATTATTACAGGTTTAATCTGAATAAAGCATATGCTGTAAATTTTTAAAATTTCACAGTTTGTAGGAGTCCACAGTGTTAAATTGGATTCTTTATTTATAGTTAATATTTTTGTTAAATACATTTGCTTGGCATCCTGGCTTGTTCTCATTATTTTATTATCAACCAATTTTCCATGGATTTTATTAAAAATGCACAATAGTTTGTCATTAACGTGCAGATTTACAGATTCATCATCTGTATGACTACAAAAAAGAAATCATACTTCCCCGTATAAATTTTAAAATAAGTCTTGACTTACCATTGCAATTTCTTATTAAATTACTTAGTCCCTAGGTTGACATTATTTTATTAATCAACAAACACTAAATATCTAAAATTTTCTAAATTTTGGCCTAAAGCAAGTTTTACATTTCAGTTCTTCTGTATTTTTATTTATACAAATATTTCTAGTAGTCCATCTTTATTTTTCTCATGAAATGATATCAAGAAGATATTGACATGTATCTACTATAGGTTGTTTTTCTATTATTGATCTCCTTTTCATCTGATTCTTTTAAATTTGTGCAGACTCTACCCTCCATGAAGTAGGCATACAACTTAATTTGAAAATGATATGAAATTTTTGTATATCTCTGGGTTTGCATACTTTTCTTTTTGTTTATATTATCTATCTCCATTCTCTCATATGTCTGTTATGTAATTTTTAGGTTTTTAAATAAACTATTATAGCTATTTTGTGATTCTTTGTACTTGTTAGCAAGCACAAAACAGCTACTGTTTTTCTTTTTCTAGTGAATGAACATCTTAGCCTGAGAATGCTACAGTGCTTTACGTAGCTCCTGAGCCTGTAGTACCCTGATAACCATGCAGCTAAGTCGTCATTTAGATAAAGAGAGGAATGCAGTTGCACCCATGGGCAATTAACTTTTTTATTAATAAGCTGTTAGACAATTAGGGGGAGCTTAGACGGTCCCTCGAGTATGGTATTATACTAAGTTCTGAGTAAATAACCTTGTTTGTGTGCTGGCTTGTTTTTTTGTTGTCAGGGTGCCCATTCCGTCACAGTGATCCAGAGCTGCTGAAGCAGAAGTTGCAGTCATACAAGATCTCTCCCGGAGGGATAAGCCAGGTAGGTCAGGTTCTGTTCTGCATCCTCAGTAATGAGGCATTAGACAGATTCTCTCCATTTTATTTCATGTCCTTTGCAGTGATGCTGTGTACCACTTGTCAGGTCTCACACCAGACATTCTATCTTCAAAATGAATTAAGCTAAAGCCTTGACTTTTCTGGTTTAGACTCAAAATTCTGGTTCTTTTTGCCTACTAGGCTGCATTTTTATTTTTCTTAGTAATAAAGGAAGCTAGAAACACCCCCCCCCCCCCATTTATTTTACTGCCTCAGTTGAGGACCATGTTTTTAAAAAAACAAACTTTTGGAGCAATGTAGTGAAGCTTATTAATGAAGCTGAAAATTAATGACAGTATATTTCATTTTGGGAAATTGTTTTCTGAGCAGTTGATAATGTAGTACATACTGGTTGAATGTTCTGGTAGGCATCAGTTGTTGCTATGTTTACATGTCTGATGGTAGTTCATTGGTTCTAATGGTTTGTCAAAATATTTTGTCTTGTGAACAATTTAAACAAAAAAGAAATTCTCAAATTTATAAAACCAAATATTTGAGCACACCTTTTAATAAGTCTACCTTTAAAAAAAATATTGTGCTGTTGTGAAGACTGTTATCTAGAATGTGCTTTTGAGTTGACTGGAATTTGAAGGAGTTGGGGAAGAACTTCTGTTTCCTTAGCTTAAGAAGAATATTATACATTTTTAGAGCATGAAACATCTAAATCATCATGTGCGGGGGCCCGCCCCGCAAGGGTCGTGGGAAGTGTTGAAGGAGAGACGGATAGGCGACGGACGAAGATCATATACTGGACACCTGCTTCTTGAACAAATGACAATCCAATGCCAGTCAATACAGAGCCTTTACACCACTCCCGAAGGGGCAAGACAAAGAAAACTCCTTCACATTCATATCCCTTAAAAGTTACCAGCCAGTGGTCCTAGTAGCGAACAAACCAAGATTCCCATAGGTCTTAGTAGCAAACAAACCAAGATTCCCATAGGCTTCCAGACAACGTCTTATTCATAAGCCAACAATGACACTTTCAGTCCAATGTCCCAAATTACAAATGTTTCAAGAAAGTTTCTTTAAGTGTATATTTCTTTATGTGTCAGGAATATTCTCATCTTAGGCTCTTATGTTCTTCACAGTCCTGTGATCGCCTCCCTTGTCCAGATGTCCTTGTTACTTTTCTCTTATCTTGCAGTGCTTGTTTCTAAAGAGAACTCAAAAGAAACTTTTAGTAATGTTTCCCAGGCCCCTCAAGGTTGCTTTCTGTTTTAGCTGATCTTGTCATAAAAGTGTCTGATTATTATATTATGAGTTTAGTGAAAACCTACTCTATAAATGTTAACTTAGAATTTTAACTATAGTATTAAGTAAAAACCTTAACATAATCTTTGTCCTAAGTTAGTGAAAACAGTGTTATAAATCACCTACAAACTCCTAGATAAGTGTTAGAACTTATAATGAATTTATAATGAACTTACTATAAATTTGTGTTTCTAAAAATCCTTATGTCTAAACACTAAACTGCATAATTCTAAATCAGATAAGGAGTGAATATACTTATATCATTTATTACTTAAACAATATCTAGTAACTTATAACCAAGTGAAAAAAAGCATTCTTGATGTGCTTCAGAGTTTAACCCTTGCATATGTTAGAAAAGACCAAGTGACATAGTGGGAAAAATGAAAAATAAACCATGATATTTCCAGGTTAGCTGTGAGTACTTCACATAAACATGCCATTTTCTTCTTCCACGACTGCACAGAATTCTTCGGCGGTATCAAACAGCAAAGGTGAGAGACAGAAGGGCCTCAGCTTCCTGGGCTCGCCCTGCGGCCCGGGGTCTTTGGCCCACCTGGACCCTGTCAATCAGGTGGGCCTCCAAGGCTGGCTCCCAACAATCATGCATCCTTAAAATAGTTATTTTTACTTAAAGAATACAATACACTTGCTCTAGGAAATGCTGTTTCTTCTGTGTCCAAAGTTCAGATAGAGTTTAGTTAATTCAGTTAAAATCTTACATAGTTTTTAGTACCTTGAGCAAGGCAGTGTTCAAAGGTGTTCAAGGAAGAATCAGATATAAATTCAGCTCCCACAGAACCAGGGTCTGAAGGAAAATACAAGCCAAGTGTCATGAGAGGTGTACATGTAGAGTGTCTTGGGTCTTCTGATGAGGGAAAGACTATAACCAGCTGAAGAGTCCAAGGACTATTTTCTGGAAGGATGCTTTTTGAATTTGGCCTTTAGGGAAGGTTGGAAATTGGGAAGAGAGAATACACAATGAAAGACAGAAAGTGAGCTGGGCTTGGTGGCTCAGTCTGTGATCCCATGCTTTGGGAGGCTGAGGTGAGTGGATTGCTGAGGCGGAAGAATCGCCGGAGCCCAGCAGGTCGAGGCTGCAGTGGGCAGGAGCAGCCACTGCACTCGAGTCTGGGTGACAGATTGAGCCTCCAACTCAACAAAAGAAAGAAAGAAAGAAAGACAGAAAGTGTATAGGATTATTAGGATTTCGAGCTTAGGATACTAGTGGTACCAGTGCATGAACATCAATAGGCAACCTGAAGGAAGTAGTTAGTTTGGGCATTTTTGTTTTAGCACTTAGAAACTGCTGCTACAAATTTGGTAGGGAATCTAGAAAAAAAAGAATTAGAGGCTTTATTTTTGAACAATCGTAATCACCTTTTTAAAAATACAGGCTATTAATATATCTATATTAACACACCATATCTTAAATGGCATTAACGTGGATTGGGGCCATTAGAGAAGCTAGGACTAGAAATTAATCTCTCTCTTTTTTTAAGCGTAGGAAAACATATTTAATAAGTGCGCTGCAAGGGAGCAGCAGGCAGAACATTGATAATTTCTGTCCATAATACTAGAAATCTGATGTTTATTCCAGTTAGAATTGTAGTGCTGCAGAACTGGAAAGAACATTAGAAAGCCGAGCTGTTTTATGGAGTCCTAGGGTGGGACATGCCATAGTGCACAGCTAGTAAATCAGTCAGTGGTAGAACCAGGAATTCTGAGAGTTTTTTTCTCAACCTCACTCTACTTTAAAACTGATTATCATGAGTTTGTTGAGGGAGACAAGAGGTAGAGAGTCAAAAGCCATGTCTTAAAATTGAAACTTGACTAGTGCTTCTCTTTGTTGGGTGCTGAAAGGAGGTATGATCAGTGAACACTAACTAAACAGAAATGGAAAGAGAGGGAACAAATACATTAGGGAACTGAAGTATCACAAAAGTCCAGGAGAAAATTTTGAGAGGAAGAGGGTAAGGTTCACAGAATCCCTTGTGGCAGAAAGATTATTTAAAATGAGGACTTGGAAAAGGTGACTGGATGTATTGAGCAAATGACTCAACTTTGACTTTGGTGAAAGATGTCTATAGTGGTAGCAACCCAAACAAAATTATACTTGCTTAAAAGGTGAATGAATAAAATGTAGTAAGTAACAAAGCAAAAAAATGTGCTGGTAAAGGGGATAAGATGTCATTAGCTTAAACATCATGAGATTGAGCTCATCTGTAGGAAGAGAAGAAAAGAACGTTAGAAATCTGTGACCGAGTAGAGTTAAGCTCTTTTTTTTTAATACCAAGACTTTATTATACGTGTCTTTGCTTTTGACAACTATTACACTAAATTGTAATTGTATATTTTTTCATCTATCCCACTAATTTGTGAGTTTCCTGAAAGGAGGATTGGATTTCTATTTAACTTTCTGTGTCATAGTAATCCAGCGGGTTAACACTTGGTAGGTGCTTTAGTACTAGAAGAGAGAATGGGTGTGTTTAGGTATGAGGTGGATCCTGGAATATGCTTGGTGGTGTGCAGAGAGAGGCAAATAGGAACTCAAAGACGCAAGTGAAAAAGTAACTTATTGAAGGAAGAAGGGTATATATTTGGAGAAACAGATGGCAACAGAGAAAAGTGTGCCCCTCAGCCAATGGAATATGGAGAAAAAGCTTAAGATAGTTCAAAGGGGAAGTTGATGGAGTGTATCAGTTGGTCTTACTCTTCCCTGTTGAGTAAGAGGTCTGGTCATCAGCTGAGAGTAAAGGGACTAGGAATGGTGTTCTAAATGTGGGAAAGGTTAGAAACCAACACATTTGATAGAGAGTCTAGATGAAGAGAATTATAGGCTTTTTTTAGCTAAAGGATCACCTTTAAAAAAAGAACAGGTGCCGGACTCGGTGGCTCAACCTGTAATCCCGCGCTTAGGGAGGCTGAGGTGAGTGGATTGCCTGAGCCCGTGGGTTCGAGACCCTCCTGGGTAACTTGGCGAGACCTCCTCTCTACAATAAATTTAAAAAAAAAATTAACCGGGTGTGGTAGCACACGCCTGTAGTTCCAGCTACTTGTAAGGCTGAGGCGGAAGGATCGCCGGAACCCAGCATGTCGAGGCTGCAGTGGCCAAGAGTGGCCACTGCACTCCAGTCTGTGACAGAGTGAGACTCCAACTCAAAAAAAAAAAAAAAAAAAAAGAACAGGCTTTAGCATATATTAATATTATCTCAAGAAGATTAATGTTTATAGTTAAAAGTAGTGACTGTGTGTGCATACTCTCTGCTTTTGACTCTGCTGTATTCCTCTGTTTACTTCTGATCCTTAAGTATACCTTTTACTTAGTTGAAGCTGGTTAGTAATTTCTACGTCACCCTTTGCACCTGCATTGTAATCTTTCATCTGAGATAAACACAGATGTATAGTGCATGTGGGAAAGTTGTGAATAATATCTTGCTTTAATTTGATATCTTTATTGAGTGGATCTCAGTAGAGTGGAGCAGCTGGAGGACTGTCTTCTAAATGGCAGAGAGTTAATGAATGAAAAATTCACATAAAACAGTTTGATAAGTTTGAATTTTGCAGGCTGGTCTACATGCAAACTCGATCTTGAAAACTCCAAGTACATGTTAAAATATTGAATGAAAGTGAAGAAAAACATCATTAAAATTCATGTAAGGTAAACTTCAGTGTAGCTACTTTTACCCTCAACTATAGGAAATAGATGTTTTAAATAATAATTTTGATGATCAGAAGAGAGATCATCATGACTTAGCTGGCATTGCCAACTTTTTTAGAAGTATACTTGCAGGGTCACATTTCACTTCCATTTTTCATTAGTGTTAATAGTGTTACCAAATCACTGAAAATTAATAAGCTTCGTATATAGCTTAGGAAGACGGTAATTGAACAACAAAATGTGGCCAAAGAAAATGGACAGTCCTGCACGTATTCCCCTCTTTTCCCCCAAAAGAGAAAAACGTGGTGGTTAATTTACCAGTAAGACATAAAAATTCTAAATATTTTACCTCAACAACATAGCTTCAGAATACATGAAGTAATAACAGAGAGACTGAAAGGGGAACTAGACAAATCCACAGCTATGTTTGAAGACTTTAGCACTCCACTTTAGTAATTACACACAAGGTAGATAGAAAATCAGTAAGAATATAGAAGTTTTTGATCAACACTGTCAACCAACTTGATCCAGTTGACATCTATAGAACATTTTATTCAAGAACAGAATATATTTTTCTATGTGTACATGAAATATTAACCTAGATAGACTATAGTCTAGGTGTTTAAACATTCATTGTAAATTTAAATTATGTGAAATAATATAATGAAGGTTTTCTGATCATCCCCAGTGCAATGAAGTGAGAAAAAGAAATAAGGATTAGAAAGGAAGAAAGGAAACCTGTCTCTATTCTGCAAGTGATTATCTATGTAAAGAGCCTACCAAAGTGCTAAGAATACTGAGATACTAAGTCAGTATCCAAATACCAGTTATATTTCTTACAGTGAACAATTAGAATTTAGGCATTTCAAAAAGTACCATATACAATAGCACAAAAAAGTTCCAAGCTATATACAGGATCCTTATGCTGAAAGATGGATGAAAACAATCAAAAAACAACATGCTACCTGATTTCAAGACTTAATGTAAAGCTTTTCTAGTTAAGACAGTTTGATATTAGAGAAATGATAAAAATAAAGATCAGTTGGACAGAATAAAGAGTTCAGAAATAGACCCACTTATATGAGGGAAAACCAAAAATAGCTGGGATTATTTTTTTGAATAGTATCTGGTCCATGTTAGGAACTATAAAGGATCTGAGATCTTACCTGCTTATAAGCTAACTTAGCTGCCATGGTTTCATGAATGTTGCCAGGATGTGTGACATTTCTAGTAATAGTGGCATGTCAGCATTTCTCACACTAGTTCCTTGAACCCTGGTTCCCACAGAGCCACAGAGCAACATGAGGACTAGATACTACCTACATATGCAGTGGTTTGTGTTGGAAGAAAGAGACCCTGAATCTTTTATAGTAGACAGTAAGCGTACCTACACTTTAATTCCATAGAAGGCACTAAATCTTCCAAGGCTGTTTTGTTATATGAACATCCTCGAAAAACTGGTCTGGAGCAAAAACCATTGTAGCCTCTGCTTGCAAAATGTTCAGAAACTTGAAACTACTGAAAAATTTTCTCAATAGTACATAGCTGGTGACCAGTGAACAAATATATACTGATCTCCAAGCTATATTGGTCAATTCTTTATTGCCACCATAGTCTTTTCTCCTTAAAATATTGGTGTGCATTTTAATTGCAGTTTACTTTCATTAACTTTAAAAACAATTTTTCCTAATGAGTTAAAGATCCTTTCAATGCTTCATTTGTATAGTTAACTATATCTCAATAGTTTCTGCCTAATTTATATATCTGAATTTTCTAATTATTCAAAAGGCACTTTTACTTTAGATTTTAGCTGTTATTTTTAGCATTTTCTCTGGAAAAAAACCTTCAATTTTATGATAGAAATATTTACAAGGAGGGACCCAAAAAATTCAGAATTGATTTGTAAAAGTGTGTGCATTTATTCTTACATGTTTAAACATCATTCACCTTCCAAGTTGTCTCTGTTTGATGTGATACACCTATTGAGATGTTTTTTCATTGCTAAAAACAGTTTTTGAACTCATCAATTTTGGTGCCTTGTAGTGCTTCTGCCATTTATTGTTTTGTCTCTTCCACTTTGGGGGTGGCGGGGTCGGGGGAAGTCTTTTGAGGGCTTTTTTCACCCAGAGAAACAAAAGAAAGTAGCTCAGCATGAGATTGGATGAGTAGGGAGGGCAGAGCACAGCGATTGTGCCATTTTTGGTCAAAAACGCTACCTGGTACACTGATGAGCTGCTTGTAGTACAGGTTTTCCAAGTGGCTCACCTTTCAAAAAATAATTCCGGGGGTTTTTTTGGTTCCTCCTTTGTATATTTTGAGATATAAAATTTTTAAGAATATGTGTCAAATATTGAGAATAAAATCTCTCACTGGTCCTAAATGCTTTTTTCTTGAAAAATTTTCCATTGTGAAAAAATTCACATGAAATTTTCATTGCAGCTTTTTTTCAGGATACTCATGACAGTGTGCTGTGTGCTATTTTAATAGGAAGATTGTCTTTTTTTACTATACTGAATCACATATGAGATGTTTAATTCTCACAGAGCTTAATCAATGAACAACAATAATTACTACCAATAGATTAATCTAAAGGTAAAAGGTGGTAATATATACTACGGTGAAGGTAACATATTTTATGGTAATCTCTCAATGGTTTTACTTGCTAATGTCCATCAATGGATGAATGGATAAAGTTATGTAGTAATGAGTGGTGTGCTTAATCAGTCACTAGAAATAGAACAACTTGCAATTTGAAGCCACAGTATTTTATTCTTTTTTTTATTTTGCCTACGCTGTGCCAAGCACTGTAATGGAGGCTTTCTATAGTTAAACTATCTTATTTGATTCTCACCACAGTATTATACCTATTTGATGAGAATACTGAAGTTTGGAGGAGGCAAGAAACTGTCCAACCCATATAGCTATTGTGATGAGACCAAGACCAGGAGTCACACCTGTGCCTGGCATGAAAACTGGAGTTTCTCCCATTGCATCGTTCTGATTCTCTGGAGTATTTTTCTATTTTAAATTCAGTTGAAATTAGTTTTAGTTTCTTCTTTCATGGGAAGCTATCATTGTGAAGCGATATATAGTAGTTTTTATGTACCTAAATATAGGAATATGTATAATGCATTAAACACTGGTAAATATGAAATGAAGATGAGAATAATTCATAAAATGTAAATTATAGGTGGTAATAGGATTTCAAAAGATCTGGTTGCTTTTTTTATTGAGGTGAAATTCACATAAAGTTAACTATTTTAAAGTGTATAATTTAGCACATTTAGTACATTCATAATGTTGTAGAACTACCATCTCTGTCAAGTTCCAAACATTTTCATCACCCCAAAAGAAAACCTAATACCTACTAAACAATCACTCCCCAGCTCCTAAAACCAATAATCTGTTTCTATCTCTATGGATTTACCAATTCTGAATATTTCATATAACTAGAATCATATACTATATGACCTTTTATGTCTGGCTTATTTATATATAAGCTTATTATATAGCACATTTTAGAGGTTAATCTGTATTTTATAGCAAGTATCAGTATTTCATTTCTATTAGCAACTGAATAATTTTTTATTGTATATCTGTACCACATTTTGTTTATCCTTCCATCCGCTGATGGACTCTGGATTGTTTCCACAAACTAATTGGCTTCAAAAAACTGTCTCACAGCTCTGGAGGCTAGCAGTCAGAAAGGAAGGTGTTGGCAGGTTGATTCCTTCTAAGGGCTGCAAGAAGAATCTATTGCATTCCTCTCTCCCAGCTTCCAGTGATTTGTTGGCAATCTTTGGCTTATAGCTGCATCACTCCAATCTCTACTTTCATTTTCATAAGACATCTCTCTATAAGGGGGGGAGCCACCAAAAAACCCAGAAATTATTTATAAAGAATTATGTATTTATTCATGTGTTTAAAATTCAGTCACCTTCAAAATACTCTCCACTTGATGCAATGCACCTATCAAAGATGCTTTTTCCACTGCTCAAAACTGTTTTTGAACTCATTATTTTTTGAGGCGTTTGAGTGCTTCTGCCTCAAACGTTTCACCTCTTCTACATCCCAACATTTCTCTTCTACATCTTCAACATTTCCCTTTGAGGACTCTTTTCATTGGGGAAATAAAAAAAGGTTTCTCAGGGCAAGATAGGGTGAATAGGGAAAGTGGGACATGGAGGTCATGATGTCTTGGGTCAAAAACTGCTTGAACGCTTTGCGGTGTGGGCAGGTGCACTCATAAATCATACATCATAAAATGGGCAAATATGTTGAAAGAATCTCCAAAAAAGAATTCACTGAAGCCAAGCTCAGCCTCTCACAGCACTAGTTGGTCCACTTATGCCAATGGGTTTCTAGAACACTTACCTAGCGGGGGAAGCCTTTACTACAAGGAGCCCACCTTCCAAAAAATAATTCTTGTTTGTATGTCTTCTCACCATCTTCCTTCTGTGCATTCTGCCTCTGTTTCTTCTTTTTTCAGGACACCAGCTACACTAGATTCGTAACTCCCTTAATGACCTCATTTTATTTACCTCTGTAAATACCTATTTCCAAATTTGATCACATTCTGAAGTAATGAGGGTTAAGACTTTAACATGTCTGTATTTGAAGGACACAATTCAACTCATAACACCATCCTCAGGAGTGTGAAGTGGTGTCTCATTGTGGTTTTGATGTGCATTTCTCTAATGACTGATGATGTTCAACATCTTTTGAATATATTTTGGATGCAGGACTCTTATAAGATGTATGATTTGCAAATATGGTCTCCCATTCTGTAGATTTTCTTATCAACAACTCCTTGATATTATCTTTTGATGGACAAAGTTTTTAATTTTGATGAAATTCAACATGTCTTCTTTTATTACTTGTGTTTTCAGTGTCATAGCTAATAATTCATTGCCAAATTCAAAGCTGTGAAGATTAACACCTATATTTCCTTATAAGAGTGTTACAGCGTTAACTGTTTGTTGCTAGTTGTTTATGTTTATAATTATTACATCTTTTTATTAGATTGACTCCTTCATTGGAATATAATATCCTTTTTTGGTCTTGTAACAGTTTTTGACTTAAAGTCTGTTTTGAGGTTGATGGTTTTATTCTTACAGCAAAGTAAGAATAAAACCATCTGGTCTTCATGGTTTGCTGAGAAAATGTTAATCTTACTGAGTATCTCTTATACACAACAAGTTGTTTCTCTCTTGCTACTTTTAAGATTCTGCTTTTGGCTTTTGATGGTTTATTTATGTGTTTCCATGTAGATCTCTTTGTGTTTATCCTTCATGGAGTTTGTTGAGATGTAGATTTATTGTTTTTTCAAATTTAAGATGTTCTCACTCATTATGTCTTCAAATAATCTTTCTGCCCCTTTTATATTTATTCTTTCTAAGTATTCCATTGTGCATATGTTGGGTTCTTTTTTTCTGCCTTCTGAAACTGCTATTGAAACTTTCTAATAAAATTTTCATTTTAGTTGTCCTAATTTTTAGCTCTGGAATTTCTACCTACTTACTTTTTATAGTTTAATTCTCTTCATTACTATTTTCCATTTGTTAAGACATCATTCTCTTGGTTTCTTTTAGTTTTATCTGTGGTTTCCTTTAGCTTTTTGGACATATTTAAGACAATGATTTAAAGTCTTTGTCTAGTAAGTATATGTTTATGCTTTCTCAGGAACAGTTTGTATTAAGTTTTTCTGTGAATGAGCCATATTTTCTTGTTTCTTTGCATGCTTTAAAATGTCTTCTAGAAAACTGAACCTTTTGAATATTTTTGCTGACCCTGGAAATGTGCACTGTCCAGTGTAATCATCTCTAGTTACATGTGACGTATAGCACTTGAAATGTGGCTCGTCCTAAGAGAGATGTATTGAAAGCAGTAATGCATTGATAAACTAGCTCTTGGGCTAGGAAGACCATGATGCATGTCATTTTCTGGTTTCTGTAGTATTAATATTCCTGCTATGACCATTGTTAAACTCACAATGTGATGCTACTGAACCCTGTTGGGAAAAAGAGTTGGGTGTAAATGTGTCCAACCAGATATCACAAACCAGTTTGAGTCAGCTCCAGTATATTGCTTGCTGTAAATGTGAAATGTCCACCAAGCTTCAAAGAATTAGGATGGAAAAAAAGCATTGCAAAATATGTTAATAATATTTTAATGTTGACTACCTGTTGAAATGACAGTATTTTAGGTTCATTGGTTTAAATAAAATGTGCTACTCAAAGTAATCCTGTTTATTTTTACCTTTGTAATTGTGGCTATAGAAAAAATAAAATTGCCAGTATGTCTCATCATATTTCTGTTGGAGAGCACTACTCTAAGTAGTTACATGTAACTACGGAGCACTTTAGAAGCTTGAGTATTAGAGAGACTAGCTTCTATTTCCACATTGTATTTTAATGTTTTCTTCTGGTGTACAATTGCTCTTGGCCTGTTACAACCAATATTTACTTTTACATGTTGACCTATAACAGTATAAGTAAAGCTACTCATTTTTCAAGTTTTTTGAAATAATTTATTATTTACAAATGTATTTCTGTAGTAATATTTTTGAAACACATTTTATTTCTCATTTTATTTTTTATAGAAGGAAATATGTTTTAGAATTTCAACTAAGAATAATCATTAATGATTATTTTTAAAGCAAATCTAATTGGTGCTTCTAAAAAACTTAATAGTGATATTAAAATCATGAAATATGAAAAATTATATGCTCTTACTAAGTCTTGAGAGATTGGCTATCCTGTTTTTCAGTCCAAAAATTCTCAAAAAGTAACTGACCATGTTAAATCTAAAACTGGTAAATGCCTTTTAATGAAGAAATCTTTCAAAGGGGACAGTTTAAAAGACTTAAAAGTAACTCTATGTCAAGAAGATTTTTATGGCAAAGATAAATCTTGGTGACTCCTTACTCAATGTTCATATAAATCTGAACTACCTAAAAACTCCTGTGATCTTCTTATGTAAGGAAGACTTATCAATGGATGATAGTATTCAGTCTGCCCATTACTTTATGAACAGTAACTGCTTTTAAGAGCAGCTTTTGTGTCTATTTCATCTCCAGGAGCATCTCTTCTGATTTATGAGAACAGCACTTTGATTGCTGCACTTAACTTGCTTTTCTTAGTGTTGTAGTTGAAAATGTGTATATTGTTCTTGGTAAACCTCAGAACTGCATTACAGAAAGTTGAGCAATAGAATTGGTGTCAGCAGGCCATGGTTGTGTCTTTGGCTTTATTACAAAAATCACTGAGCATCTAACTTGATTTCTGTGAATATCCTTCCTTTCTTATAACCTAAAGATAAATGGTTGCTTAAAGATTAATGTTCTTCAAGGTGGTTCAAACAAAAATCACTTTAAAGTCAAGTAACACAGGCCATTGTTAGCTAAGCCTATTAAGTAAAACTTATATTCATTAAAATTGCATTATAATAGAAAACATATTTTTCTCAAGAAAATTTTGTACTCTGTTTATAGTATGAGTCCTTCAGTTATTTTATTATTTATTAATTACCTAAGAAATTAGTGGTATCTATAGAATAATTTTATTCCGTGACATTTGATACTGTCACTTATGATAGGACACATATAAAATTCAACCTGTTTTCCCATAGTCATAAAACTATTCTCTTGACTTCTATTTCTTGATCTATTTTATAGAATATACTCCCAGAGGCACTTTCCCCTTTTTCTGAAAAAGCAACTTCAAGTATCCAGAAAACTAAGCAACTTTATTTCATAAAGTTTAAATTTTTAGTCTGCATTTAAGCCATTGCAGCCTTCTTGATGATGTTTACCATTAATTTGCAGTCTATTTTTTGTTAAAGTTTCTGTACCTGACTTTGTACTATTTTTTTTAACTTCTTATTTCTTGAACCCTTGGAAAAGCCTGTAAAAGTGACAGATTTTAAATTTAACCTATGTTTTCAATAGCATATTTAGAAGATATGGCACATCTCCTCTTATATGTCTAATTTTTAAAAATAATTATTAAGCCAATATAAATATATTTTATTATTTGCATAAAGTTCATAGGGCATAGTGATTTTGAACTGACTTGCTTTTATTTAAGGCCAAAAACTAGAATACACACAGGAATAATGAGTAACTGAATGAGTTTAGGAATACTTTTTTCCATGTCTCCAAACAAGCTTCACACATTCTCCTCTGTCCTTTCTTTCTCCTCATCTTTCCTCTTCTCTCTCCCTCTCCTTCCATTCCAAGTTCACTTATTTCTTGATGTTCCCTAAAAGCTCAACTTCTTTAATCTAAAATGTTGGTATTAATGTGCACTGAGAAAATCGGAATTTGGGATAGCAGTTTCAACTGCTTCACAGCATTCCTTTTCCTGCAACCTTATTTAACTACAATAAAGTAGAAGTGCTTTAATAAACATATATTTTAAGTGCTAGTTGTAGAATCAGAGGGGAAAGATCTGTGGAGGAGGGAGCAGAAGGGAATATTTCACAGAGGAAGTGACATTTGCATTGGGTTTCAAAGTCGAGTAGGAGCTTCCCCTGTGGAGGGAAGTGAAGCGTATTGGGAAAGAGGAACAGCATTCATTCAGCATCAGCAAACACTGATTGGGTGGTGACTGCATTCCACTTACTGTTCAAAGCATGGGGAACATAGTGGTGGTAATACTGAGACCCCTGCTTCATAGAGCTGATAAGTCAGTGTGGTAGGACCAGAGGAGTAGAATGAGACTTACTAGAGACCATCTCTTAATTTAGATAAGGTTGTCTGGTGTGTTTTGAAGAATCCTGGTCCTTAGAGGTCTCTGAGAAATGGTTTCTGGGACAAATTAGTTTGAGAAGCACCACCCTGATAAGTCCTGCCATACAGAAACATAATTTTGGATTAAAGTTAAACAGTGTATTAGACAAGAAAAGCCCTGATCACCACTAAGTTTTTGTGAGCTAAAATTCCTAAGAGCACATTGTGGGAGAAGCTGGACTAGAGTGTGAGGACCCAGTGGCTGGGTGGGACAAAGGGGAGCCCTGAGAGAGGCATGATGAGAAGGCCTTGAACC
Organism: Carlito syrichta; assembly: GCF_000164805.1. Taxonomy (NCBI): domain Eukaryota; kingdom Metazoa; phylum Chordata; class Mammalia; order Primates; family Tarsiidae; genus Carlito; species Carlito syrichta. Next base: position 289,229 of record NW_007055618.1, on the reverse strand, counting down.
ATGGTAGAAGGTTGTGCTCTGTCCACACCTGGAAGCCCGCAATGCCAAGATTAGGTTTGGCTTTTAGAAAAGTTACTCTGGTGGCAGTGTGGAAGCGGTCTTGAGTGAGGAAAGGATAAATCAAGAAGTTTTGCAATAAAAAGAAGCATTATGAGGCCTGAACAATGGCGGGGAAAATGTGGGTTTTAAAGACATTTGGAGGTAGAATCAACTCAGTCGAATGACTTTGTCTGTAGGCAACAAAGAGTGAGCTAGAAAAATTCTTGACATGTAATGTTTTAAACGAGTGAAAGTGCATCTTCAAGAGAGGGAAACTTGCCCCGATCTGCCAGTAAGTGAAGGTCACAGCAGAGGTGTAAGGCAGCGGCAGACTGAGCTGTGCTGAGTGTATGAGAAACGGAAACAAAGTAATATGTTCAGTGTGCCAGACCCGGCATCTCCACCACCTTTCTCTTTCATTACTTGAAATAAGGGAAGGTTAGAAATGGAGCAGAAAAATATCAGTGTGGTTTAGTTTTGAAAGACTGCTTTTGAGGAAGAAGCAAGCTTGTGATCACTTTTAAATAAGACAGAATCTGACCTTGAATTGGAGACAGATTAGCCACGTGTCTAATTGGCAAGTGCAGCATACCTGGCTACGGCACTCAACTCTCCAATGCCACAGATGGGCAGATGGCTGCATCCTGCTGCCAGGTCATCTTCGGAACCTCGTTGGCAGGCATCGAAGCAAAAGGCAGAGAGGAATTTGCAGCTGGAGACAAAGTGTGGCTCAAAGTTATAAAATGTTGAGTATATATATAATAAGAGGGAGGGAGAGAGGAGGGGTTCTATTTTTAATATATAATTTTATTTTATATGTGTGCATAAATATATATATCATTTCCCACTAATGTTTTGTATCATATATGCTAATCAACAAGTTTTGTACTATCACTGAGCAAATTAGAAAAATACCACTTTATTTGCTCTTTACTCTTCAGCTGCAAGGGTATCTTGGTTAGCCACTTTATTCCGAAGTCTCTTACAGAAACAAACAAAACAGTTGTTCACCTTGAGGATGAAATAGTAGATGAAGTGTAAGTAATACTTTTACCACACTTAGCAAATACAAATATGAACTTTTTTGTGAAGAAGACAATTGCATTGTTTTATTTAAAAAAAAAAAAATCTAATATTCATCTTGGTGGACTTTAGTCAACTGATAGAGGATAGTTAGAAGCTTAAAGAATATGAATTACCAAAATACAGTAATTTGGTATCACTGTTCCTCATTTTTTCTTAGTCTTTTGATTACTGATGAACTAGTTTAGAATAATAAATGGATTGTTGCACTTGACATTTGTACTTTAGTCTGGAAATATTGGCATTAAAAACTAAAAGTCATACTGCCATTTGAACAGTATACGTAGATCTTCATAGAAATTTTTTCTTTGCTGATATTTTTCTAAAGCAGAATTAGGAGACACCTAGCCCAGGTATCAGAGCTGGCCTTGATTTGGTTTCTTCTGACCTTTGGAGAACTATTATTTGGTATGAATCCTATATGCAAAAGGAAGTCATGACATGCCCTGGCTCTTCCAGAATGGAACACAAAACGCGAGAGTTCGTGTCATTGCTCAGTGAAATATCTTATGTGAGCTATGCTTTAGTTTTAGTTAGACTTTGATGTTTACAAGCCACATAAACAGCAAGTTGTAGACGCGATTTCACGTATCCCCTGGATTTCTTTCTTTTCCCTGTTTGTTTCCTTTTGTCTCTGATGAGTCCCACCTCTGTGTTATGTATTTCCCTGGCCCTCTGGGCCAGCCCCGGCCTGCCAGCCTCAGGAGTCGTCTCTCTAAGAAGGGCCAGCTTGTGAGGACAGAGGCCTGGACTTTCTGACGCTGTGCCAGGGAAACAAACACTGTCAAAAGCACTGTGGCTTGACATGTCTTCATCCTGACTTCTTCACCTTGTGGAGTGTTTTGATTTTGACCCCAAATTCTGTTCCACAGAGTCTACCTCAGTCATCTGTCCTTGGATACTGGTGTTTGTTTGTTAGGTTTTTAATTTTGGTTCTATATCACAAACTGAGTTTTAGTGTCTTGCTCATCTCTCCATTCTTCCTCTTCCCTGATTTTTAGCTTCGTATTTCCTACCCAATCCATCAGCACCCTCAAAATAGAGACACCTACAGAGTATCCTAATACAGTGCTTACTGGTGATGTTCATCCTGTAAAAAAATTAACAAAACAAAGTGCAGAAGAGGTCTCAAGTTGCATTCCACATACAGATGCTAGAATGTCAGAATCATTTGGGAAATTTTGAAGTCAGCAAAGTGGGTGTGCATCTAAGAGGTTACTATACCCAGGGAGACTTGAAGTGCCATACTCAATATTGCTACACAAAAAACATCTGTTAATTACATTGTTTAGGGGCCAGATTTTTATATTTATTTTATTTTATTTTTTAATTTTTAATTTTAATTTTAGTTTTTTATTTTTTGAGTTAGAGTCTCACACTGTCACCCAGACTGGAGTACAGTGGCACACTCCTGGCCACCGCAGCCTCGACCTGCTGGGCTCCAGTGATTCTTCCACCTCAGCCTTCCAAGGAACTGAAACTACAGGCATGCACTACCATGCCCGGCTAATTTTTGATTTATTGTAGAGATGAGGTCTCGCCAAGTTGCCAAGGTGGGTCTCAAACCCGCAGGCTCAGGCAGTCTATTGGCCTCAGCCTCCCAAAGTGCTGGGATTACAGACTGAGCCACTGAGCCCGGCCTATATTTATTTTCTATGGTAGATTTTTTTTTTCTCATATATTGGCATTTTCCTGAGTTTTAGAAGTTTTATTTAGGAAATCACTCAGGGGAAGGAAGGGTTGAGTAGTGTGTCATGTCCTGTTTTAAGATGTTAGGAACAGGTTCCTCCTGACTGTTTTCAATGCACAACATCAGATTTTCAGAAACAGTCTATGGCCATTAAATGGGAAATGCCTCTATATACAAATCTGATCACCTCTCGCCCCCACTGATGTTACTACCCTGGTCCAGGGATCCGTCATTTGTTCCCTGGATTCTTGTGATGAGCTTCCTATTCCTACTCCTGCTCTTTCCAGTGGGTTCCCAACACAGCAGACAGAAATGAGCCTGTTAAAAAGGTTAATCAGTTCACTTTACTCCTTGCATAAAACATTGAAGTAGCTCTCCATTTTACTCAGAGAAAAAGCCAGACTTCATTCATTGGTTCACAAAAAACTTCTGTATTTTTTTCTTTTCCTTTATTTATCTCTGTAATATAGATCACAATCTGAAGTTAAACTGTATATATACATGTATTTTTTGAGTTGGAGTCTCACTCTGTCGCCTAGACTGGAGTGCAGTGGCACGCTCCCAGCCACCACAGCCTCAACCTGCTGGGCTCCGGTGATCCTTCCCCCTCAGCCTTCCAAGTAGCTGGAACTACAGGCGCACTCTACCATGCCCAGATAATGTTCTGATTTATTGTAGAGATGAGGTCTCTCCAAGCTGCCCGGGTGGGTCTCAAACTCGCGGCCTCAGGCAATCCACTCATCTCAGCCTCCCAAAGCACGGGATTACAGGCTGAGCCACCGAGCCCAGCTAAACTGTATATTTTCATTAGTTGTTGTTTTGAGTAATGTTTCATGTTTTCTATCTTAATTTTAAAGGCATGGGAGGTTTTATATTCCTTCTACAGAAAGCAAGACCATTAAGTTGCATGTGATTTTTAAAGTTCTTTCCACAGTGAATGACCCTCATGAGACAGACAACCACTATATAAAGAGAATATATTTCTTCGTCTCTGAAATGAAGATATATCTGCCAATAATACCTACTTATTTCTAAACAGTCTTTTTCTTGGATTTCTTATTAGCTCTTTTTTTTTTTGCCCCCTCCATTATGCTATTCTTTGTCCTTCGCTACCTCATCTTCTTAGGCCTAACCTAGTGTCTTTCTTTGAGTAACATTTCTAGCCAATGGTGGGGAAACAAACCCCTGTTATATTTTTCCTCATCACACCTTTACATATATACAGAAACTTTCACCTCCAATTTGCTGCAACATGATTGGTAAAGTTGTTTAAGGATAGATGGTTGAATGACTTATTTATAGATTTGAAGGAATTTTCAAATAAAAATGCTTCTTAAAAAGATAAAGCAAAAAGAAAAAGTAAATTATTTTTGTTTAAAGTAAATTATTTTTGTTTAAAAAATGAGCCCTCCGTGGGAGTGATGTTGGGTGGCGGCAGACTTTTTTATGATTAATCTAAATTTAATTTTTTTATGAAACCTAAAATTTCCAGGAAATCTTTTCTCATATTCTGTGGCTATGTGTTTTCCTTAATAATTTTTTAACATATGTGTGTATTGCCCACTGCACTTTTTACTAATATGTTTTTATAAGTATTTCATCATAGCATGTTTCTCAAATATAATATTAGATTATATGTATATAATGTTACATATTTATTTTTTACATGGTTGGACTTTTTTATTTCTGTGAATCTATTTTCTCTTCAAATAATTTATAGCATTATTTAAAGCTTAGAGTTATGTTTGAACTCTTCTCCAAAATTCTGATTTTCAGATATTAATATATTATTACTATTGATGTTTGGCAGTCATTCTTTGCAAGTTCATCTCAACACAGATGATTTGTAAAAGCATCAGAGAATGTGAGCTCAGAGTATTAGTATTACTTGGACATCTTTGACAATAAATATTATTTTTCATTTTTGCTCTAAGAATTCAAGAAAAGTAGGTAAGTCATATTGACAGACAGGATTCTGGGTTCTGTGATTGCTTGGCATTTGCACAGATCTTTCATATAAGATTTAATAAAAGATGACATGAAATTCAGAAATGTAATCTATAAGACAATCAGAGAAAAACAATCTTTTAAGCACATTCTTGTTGATATTGTATGATGTCTGTTCTGCAACTGTAATTTTGTTGTGCATCTGTCAAAAGATGTGAAGCTGTATTCACATCTTCATATGAGGATAGCAGGAATTTGAGACTTCATGTTCACTTCTTTTGTGACAGGAAGGTCAACCTTTTTTTAAAAAAAAAAAAAAAGGAGGATGATAGAAATTAACATTTCCCCAGAATTTTGTTTTCATTCATTTGACGTTATCTCTTAATTCCAGCATTTTACTGCGTTTGATAAATAGGTCAAATATATGTTTTATTTACTTGGGGGCTGGGGGAGGTGATGAAACTTTACAAATTTCGACTGGCATTGCACTCTGCTGATAAGGATGGGAGTTTGCACCGCTCTGAAGAGATTACATAAAGTAGAATTGGAAAGCAAATTGTATTTACAAAAGATAGGATGATGGTCGTAATAGGTGTTCAGAATAGACTATTCACTCTCATGTTTTGCTGAGCTTTACTAGAAATAACTTCATTTCAAAGAGGACAAATCTGATTGAAGGTAAAAGCATTCCCTCTTCACAGATACTCGTCCAAAAGGTTTACATTAAATTTTCCTGATGGGCATACAGCAGTATTTCATACTGTATCTGTATAAACTAGGAATGTGGAAAATAAAAATCTAAATAGTATACTTGATTGCTTCATGTGCCAACCATTTGATTACTAGATTTATATCTACAGTTTTGGAAGAGATGATACAACATGATGTTCTGACAATAACTGTCAAAGTCATAATACCAGGATCTATTTTCATCTTGTTGTCGAGGTAAAGTTATTAAAATGCACAGTTGGCAGATCAGAAAGATCACTTACAATCTCTTGTCATCTGTGGTTTACTGCTGACCTAAACCACTACTGTATAATGTCAGAATTGTCACAGTGTCCCGGCTGCAGAAGTCCAACATGCTACATGATTCATTGCATTTCCTGTCTGGAATAAAGATTATGAAAAGGCCAACAACTGAGAGCTCCGGTGGTTCAGAAGAAACTTTCTAATTTTTCTTTCTCTGTCTCCTTGTACATTTTAGATTTTGGATTTAGTAAAGGGGACACATTACCAGGTAGCCTGTCAAAAATACTTCGAGATGATACATAATGTAAGTAACTTGTTGGTTTTTTTTTTTACTTTAGCCTCATCCTTTGTCTTCTGTTACTCTGGGTTTCTAGTTGTAGCAACAGAAACCACTCTAGCTGTTTTGGGCACAAAAGGATTGCATGGTATTAGGTAACTTACAAAATTCATAGAAGGTTAGACAACTAAGCTTGGACACTGCAGAACCAGGAATATCATAGCTAGGAGAAGTTATGTCGCGCGGAAATCTGACTTTACTGCAGCTGCTACCCGCCACTCCATATCTAGGGACAAGAGCAAGGATTGGTAAACTTTTTCTATGAAGAGCCAGATTGTAAAAATTGTAGACTTTGTAGCCCATATGGTCTTTGTCACAACTACTCAATTCTGCTGTTGTGTAAAAGCAGCCATAAATAAGTGAGCAGTTATGGCTGTGATCCAGTATAATTTATTCATAAAAACTGGCAGTGGGCCAGATTCGAGCCACAGGCTTTAGTTTGCCAATCCCTGGACTAGATTGAGAACCTTTGCCACAGCTGCCCAGAACAACCAAAAACTTTTGCCATTTTCATGCAGAAAATATAATCCTTCTACCTGTAACTGTGGCTGCCCCCTGATATGACTCGAGTCAATTTCCCAAGTCTCATGTTTTTCTGCATGGCAGGACCTACGGTACATGTGAACCCCTACCTGTAAGGGAATCAGGAAAGTGTGTTTGGTTTTTATCCTGCCAGCCTCCTTAGTACAGAAAGTCCTGCTGGGTTATTGGAGTGATTAGGTTTTTGGAGTGAGTATGGAATGACCCAGTCGCTCACAGAGTAGATTCTCAAATGTATAAAGCCAAGGATACAAACTCAGAGGCCTACAGAGATCAGGCAAATAACCCAAAAAAGAAGAACTGGCTGAGATTAATACCAGAGAGTACAGTAGAACTCTGGTGCACTGAAGAGTTTATGCCCTGCTAGAGGCATTCACAGTGACACCTTTTAAGGCCCTGTGCAGGCTAACAGAATACCCCCTACAGGACAAATTCAGCCCACTGACCCCTGATTTGGAACCGCTGATCCCAAACATGGATTCCAACTCGGGATAGACACCCAAGAATGGACTTAGAGGTCCATATGTGCATTTTTCTGGAGTCCATGATATTTGTCAAGGAACCGTGATGCACCCCCCAAAAATGTTATAAATGCATTTATTGAATTTGTCATTAGCTCCCATGCTAAGTTTTAGAATTATTTTTATGTTTTCTGTTTAGTTGTCACAAAGTAATTTTTCTGTTATGTCATATACTTGCAGAATTTCTTACTTGGTAAAATATTTCATAGGAAAAATATATTGTATAATATCAAAAATAATTAAAGTAATAATATTAATACTAACCAATATCTATAGAACCTTTTAATGCACACCAAGCACAGCACTAAATTCTTTGAATGCACTAACTCTTTTGATCCACACTATATCAAGGTACCATATATATATATATATATATCCTGTTTATGAATAAACTTAGAGAAACTGAGAACTTGTGTAAGGTCCCATGACGTCTAGGGGAAAGAACCTGGATTTGAACCCAGGCTAACTCATTTAATGCTTGTTGAACCTAACCATGCTGGTTTTTGGTATTTGTTACTGGATTTTAAGTTACTAAGGAGGTGATTAGTATTTTCCTGTTTAGATTCATCGAATAGTAAACATGGAGGGACATTAGAGGCCATTTGATCCAACTATACAGAAAAGTGAGGACTAGCAACTAAGTGACTTCCCCTGCATACCACACTTTGATGGAAGGTCTGGAGCTACAGCTCGGGTCTGCTGTGGGTACAGTCTGCTTTCTTCTATTTACATCTAACTTTTGCAAATATAACTCTTATTTTAGAGCAATTTATTTTTTACAAAATCTAAAGGACTAAACATCAAGAAAATAGTAAGCAACAACAAATTTCATTTGTTTTATCCCACCAGAAATCTCACCAGATAATCCACCTTTGGTATTTTCAGTGGCAATTCTGTATGACTCACCCTATCGAAGAGTCCATTCCTTAATTGCGTGAGAGTTTTAATTTCATATACATTCTTAATCATTTGTAGACCCTCTTAATCAGAAGACCTCAGAACTTTCACAAGTGCAGGTCCATTATCCTACCTCTTTCCTTTTAAAAAAAAAAATAAGGTATAGGCCAGGTGCAGAAGTGAGAGGATTGCTTGATCCCAGGTGTTCAAGACCAGCCTAGGCAACATAGTGAGACTTCATCTCTACAAAAAATTTAAAAATTGGCTGGGCATGATGGCATGTACACCTTACTTTCAAGCTACTCAAGAGGCTGAGGCAGAAGGATTGCCTGAACCCAGAAAGTCAAGGCTATGGTGAGCCGTGATCACCCCACTGTACTCCAGCCCGGATGGCAGAGGGCAGACCCTGACTCAAAAAGAAAAAAAGATATGAAAATTAGACTTAAACTTTGAGAGTTTGTGAAATTTTTTTGTGGTATCTCTTCTATTGATTATTCCCACAAGAGTATTGCTACTATTGTCAATTTCTAAAACCTGCCTTTGACTTAATGAAGTTATTAGAGAGATATGTACCTAATCCTCTCACATGCCAAAGTAGTCTAACTTAAACCACATCTAAATCAACAAAATAAAAAGGCTGTTTGTATTCATAAGATTTCTCGTTATGGATTTTCAGACGTGAATATCCTCCATTTATTATTTTTTTCTAATCTAATTTAAAAACGGAATCTATTTTTATTGCCAGGTTTCTGCCATCCTGCCCCCCTTCTCCCAAATAAAACTCTATGTTTATTTTCCTGAGGCCTCTGTGATCAAACTCACTTAAATGAAAGTTTTGAAAATGAACCAGTTAATTGATACCATTTGCAGCAGCACTATGATAGTTCCATATGGCTTTTTTGGTAATACCAGCTGCCTCATTATAAGCTGTCATTGCAAAACCTCTTGATTAAAACCCAAATATCCCATAGGTAAAACAATATTGCTTTCATTCCTTAAAATCTACATTTGCAGTGGCAGAAATATGAGACCCACGTTTGTGTGAAGGTCATTGTATGCAAAATGTGCTGATTCCAAGCAAATGTTTGAGCGCTACTCCTTCAGTGGATGTCAAAAAGCTGGCCTCTTTAAAACCTGTTTTCCTCAGTATTTTTAGGAATTGGTGTTTAAAATAATTTTATACTATAGTATATACTTTCTGCGTGCTCCATGTATAAATGAAAACATTAGGTCTTGTGTAGATTAATCTTTGAATTTAATTGAAAATCATGTTTTCAGAAATAGACTTCTTTGGACATTGAGTAATTATAGCTACTTATTTTCCAAATAGCCAAGCATAATTTTTCCCCACCATATAAATCTCTACAGAAATCGTATTAAAACCTATCACATATTTTTCTGCAATCCTTAACAGGATATATGAAATACAATTAAGCCTTTTTATAATAACTTAGGGTCATCATTATGGATATCGATCAGAATGCTGGACTAGGAGCCACCATCCTCTCTCACTTGGATCACTGTAAGAGCTTCCTAACTCCCTTCTTAGGCCCATTCCAATTCTTTCTCCTCCATACAGCTGCTGGAGTGACTTAAAACAGAGGAATCTGATCATTTTAGTAGCCTACTTTTTAAAAACCTCTGTGGCTTCCCTTTTCTCTTAAGATGAAATCTAAAATGTATAACGTAACCTCTAAAGACCTTCTTTCCAAGCCTTTTCCTCTAGACCCCAATGCTACTGATCTTGTTTCAGATTCTTTGCAGTACTTTAGATCTTCCAAGCTAATATGGCAGAATGAAAATGCATCACTGAATTTTCCTCTCCTGCTTCCTAAAAAAATGTACAAAACATTGTACAGAGACATCCACCACAAAGAAAAACATCACCAATAGCAACCAAAAAGAAAGGGGACAAGGAAAGAAACAAGATTTACAGTAGATGAAATCATGAAAATACTTAAATTTCCAAGTGAGGAGTAAAGGAAATGACTGCTAGTTCTTGGGCAGAAATATGTGAAATGGGGGACTTAGATATGGATACCTCTCGTTCTCTTTTCCCTAATTTGATTTTAAAGTAAGACCTTTTGCCATTCTGTTTAGATTAAGCTCTTCCCTGGCACACACACACACAAAAAGCCCTAAGTTTATCTCCCTGAGTAAAGATGAAAGGAAACTGAATGGCAATCATAAACACTTCCTTCAGAAATAAAAGTGAAAAAAATACTCAAAGCACAAAGAACCCATCCCAGAAGATAATATAATTTAGTAAAAAGAAGGAAACTCTTCATAATTCCATTTTGCTATCAAGCAGCATACTAGAGCACAATGAGATTAACAAAATGAGTTGAGAAGGATCATTGCAAATTGAAAAGGGAAAGTTGAGAAACATCACCACACAGAGCTGTGGCACAAACCCTCATTTTAGGCTCTTGGCACTGTTTTAGTTGGTTAGTTAAAAATATTGATTAAAGTGGGATTCATAAAAGTATGCACAAACCTTAAATATTTTTTAAAGTTCAGATATTTAAATCCCATTTGTTTGTTAATCTTTTGATGTAAGGACAAAGTCTTTTGTTTGAGTATAGTTTAGTGACAGGAATTTTATTTCATCTGTCTTTCATAAGCCATACCCATAATACATCATCAACAATTTCCAGATTGGGTTTCTTTAAAGTGGGGAAAAAACTTAATGACACATACAAAGCAATGTGATCTTTCTCCCTGTCCTGAAAATTCAACTTTTCTTTAAAGTGATTTGCCTTTGAGACTTTCTAAAACATTTAATTTAGATTTCATAGAACTGACAACTCTTGCTTTTACATTCGTATTTCTTTGGTTTTCTTCGTAGCAACCCTATGACCTAACACTATTATCTCCATCTCAAGAGATGAGGAAACTGATATGTATAAAGATAACATATTACATTTTGTCCACATTGAAGTCTAATAGTTCAGTTTAATTCAAAGTCATCTTCTGTGATGATAAATATATTGAAAACTTTAACAACTTGAAGCAAGGTATAGAAAAATCCCTGTTATTGGTGGGTCATGGTGGCTCACACTTGTAATCCCAGCACTTTGGGAGGCAGAGGCAAGAGGATTGCCAGACCCCCAGGGTTTGAGACCAACCTGGGCAATTTTGTGAGGCCTCGTCTCTACAATAAATCTAAAAAAATTACCCAGGCATGGTGGTGCATGCCTCTGGTTCCAGCTACTTGACAGACTGAGGTGGAAGGATCACCTGAGCCCAGCAGGTTGAGACCACAATAGCCAAGGGCATGCTGTACTTCCAGCCTGGGCAACAAAGTGAGACTCTGACTCAAAAAAAAAAAAAAAAAAAAAAAAGAGAGAGAAAAGAAAAATCCCCTATGTTATTATAACCCAAGATTTTGGATTCTTTTTTCATGAAATGATACCACTATGTATTTATCATCTTTATAGCCAAATTCAGCTCTAGAAATAATATTGAAGATATCATTATCAGTTTGACTTTGCATAAATCCTCTTAAAACAGATTTCAGAGCAACTAAATGACCTAAGTTAAAAGACCTGAATTTTATTTTATTTTATTTTATTTTTTGAGTCGGAGTCTCACTCTGTTGCCCAGTCTGGAGTGCAGTAGCATGCTCACTGCTACCCTCCATCGACCTGCTGGACTCAGGTGATCCTTCCACCTCAGCCTTCCAAGTAGCCAGAACTACAGGTGTGCTCTACCATGCTCGGCTAATTTTTTTATTTATTGTAAAGATGAGGTCTCACCAGGTTGCCTGGGCTATTCTTGAACCTGTGGGCTCAGGCATTCCCCTCACCTTAGCCTCCCAAAGTGCTGGGATTACAGGCTTGAGCCACCGCGCCTGGCCAAGACCTGATTTTAATTCAGACAAATCCAGTTAGTTCTGTGACTTTGAGTAAATCATGTATTCTTTCTAGGCCTCAGTTTCCTAATCTGCACATGGAGGAGGTTCAGTTTCACGGATCTTAAAGTTTCTTCAAATCTCGAATTTTCTGTTTATAGACTGCAAAGCCTTATGATTGAAAAGTTCTAGGCAATAAACTCACTTTTTGTGAAACATGTTGCAAAATGCAAAGTTTATATTGGATCTCCCAGTTTTCAATGAATTTGATGAAAATTGAATATAATAAAGAAGTTCACAAATTACTTCATTGTTAATACAAATTATAAGTGTATCATAAAGCATTTTTAAAAATTGAAATTAAGCAGTCAAGTTTAAAAAAGAGATAAAAATTTGTTCTTAGTGCTCTATAACTCTTAAAATCAGTTTATATACTATCAATCTATTACACACTGAAGTTACTGTAAAATTATTGGCATAACATGTATTAATTACTGAATAAACAAAATCAGAGAATCCTGGGGTGCTTAAGGAAGCATTGCCAGAAAAGACTGTTTCTGTTGATTGTTCCCCCCACCAGGAGGGTTCATCCTAGATTGTAGCAGCAATCCCTTTTCCCCTTGCTAACTCATCTTAATCTCCCGTAAGATTATGCATAGCTCTAAATTACACCACCTCCCTTTTAAGGGTTTTTAGTGACTCTCGGGTGCCCAGAGAATTCGGTCTAGACCACTCACCCTAGTTTTAAAGGCTCTCTGAGGTATGGTCCCTGCCTGGCTTTCCAACTTCACTCCTTATTCCTTTTCATATGCCATAGACGCCAGTCTCCATGCACTGCGGGCCTTCCTGGGATGTTTCCTCTGTGCCCTGCTCCCGGGTCCCTGCTGCTCGTAATGCCCTTTCCCTCATTATCCCAGCTTTCCACTCTCTCCATGTCTCCAGACCCAACTCAAAAAGCACTTCCCTAACAAAGCCTGGCTTGATCTCCCCAGCTGGAATTTCTCTCCACTGTGGAGTGTAACAGGCCTTTATCTGTGACCCATGTCACTTCTGCATTCTTGATAGAGGTTTTTAAGTATGTGACTTACTGGGTTGGAAATATCTTGAGTTAGTCTTAGTCAAATGCATTTTTGTGTGCTGGAAACTTACTAACTTATAACACAGTCCGGCACATAGGAAGTCTTCGATTAGTATGTGAAATGTGTGATTGGTATACGCTGGCTATTTCTGGGCTCAACTCACCAAATATTTATTAGATACCTACAATGTATGTGCAAATCACTTCAGTACAAAGAGTGAGATGGAAAAGGTTGATAAATGCAAGACAGATGAATGAAAAAAGTTTAATGACTTCTCAGTTTCCAAAAAAAATCAGGTGACAATACCACCAAAAGAAAAACAAAGTAACTGACTTACGCAGAATGGTATTTTTGTTGTCAACTTCAGCTGCAGAAGGCAGGAAGGCAGGGATTTGAAACTGTGGAAAATAACCCTGTAGATAAGGGGAGATTACTGTAATGTGTAATTTGAATTGATATTCAAAATGAGAGTTTAGTGATAGTATGTGAGAAAAGAAATAGCATAAACTATGAACATAGACATGTTTGTAGGCAGTCAATAGTGAAAATTACAAGAGAAAAAAAAAAGGTTTTCTATAAAAAGTCAGACCAGGGAAAGCCCAAAAATCAGAATGAAGAAATTACATGGAATTAGGTTGCTTTTTCAGAGTTTATATTATACTAAGTGAGATTACATATGCCAGACTTACAAATAAGCTCTAAAATACAAGTGGTATCAGGGACAAGTAGCAAAATAATCAAAAGTGGTTTTAAGATCACTTTTTCTAAAAGAAAAAATTATTTATTGGTCTACAATGTGCTAGGCCTTTTGCTTGGAACTGGGGATGCTATAATGAGTCACTCAGGTCCCTACTACACAATGTGGCATGCATGTGCACACACACACCCAAGTTTGTTTTCCAGACACATTTCCTACTACCTTTTTTCAGTTTCTTATTTTGAGGTACTCATCAATCCAATTTGGTAATGGTTTGGGTATTGCCAGAGTTGAGGGCCTAGTAAGGGTGGGAGGTGGGAGGTGAGAAAAATTGTCTAGTATGCCTCAAGGAGGGATGCTGATGCCAGTCACCGAGAGCAAAGTGCAGAGGTAAGGGGATTGGGTAAGTTTCAACTGGAGTTTGAGCTGCCTTCAAGCAGGCCTAGCTGTTGAACAGGTGTTAGATATGGAGGTAGAGCTGGGCTGGGAACTGGAGCCAAGTGCAGAGCATTGAGCTGAAGATATAAAATCAGGACCAGTAATGTTTGGGTAGTACTGTACTCAAAGCTCCCTCTGAATGAAACAGTGTTAAGTAGTGGATTAAATGTCATTAATGAGAACAGCTCAATCTGTGTTTCAGGTATTAAGTTTTGAAAGAAAGCTGGGACAGTTTTTGAAACTCCTGTATTTATAGCTTTGCTGTATACTAATATAAATTTGCTTCCTTGTATAGGTGGATGACTGTGGCTTTTCTTTGAATCATCCTAATCAGTTCTTTTGTGAGAGTCAACGTATTCTAAATGGTGGTAAAGACGTCAAGAAGGAATCTGTCCAACCAGAAACTCCTCAACCCAAACCAAGTATTCAGAAAACCAAGAATGCATCATCTGCCCTGGCCTCCTTAAACTCCTCTCTGGAAATGGATATGGAGGGACTAGAAGATTACTTCAGTGATTGATTCCTGAGAGTTTAGTAACCCTTTTTTCACTGGCCTTCAGTTCCTATTTTTAAGATGTTGCCTTTCTCATTTTTAGCCTTTTTGTTTACCTTCTCGCTTCATTCCATCTCATTCCATTCATGGGCTTATTAGGAAAGCAGGCTTGCAGGTAAAAACATAGACCTTCAATGTACTTTGCTTTGACAAAAGAATAGAGGAAAAGTTTCTATTAAATTTATCACTCATGATTCAAGTCCTAACAGTTTTCTGGACTGGTTAATGTCCCCCAGAAACAATACAGTTGAAAACAACTTTTAACTCCTTATCATCTTTTGATTTTGATCCAATCCTTTTCTGAACCATTTTTGTTAATAAATATAAAAATGTACATAACTGTACCTGTGTATAATTGGAAGAGTCTTACTATGTCACAACAGATTCCAAAGTGTTACTTTGGAATATCCAACACACTGCTAATCACCATGATGACCTGCTAAACTGTTAACCAGTTAAACTATTTCTTCCTTTTTTGTTTTGAGTTGGCCTATTTGTGGTTATTCTACATCAGCAAAGAGAACCTTGGCCCCTTTAAGTGGCAGCAAACTCTACTGAGATGAATTGTGACTTTGAAATTAAAAGAAACAGAATGAGCCGGGCTCGGTGGCTCAGCCTGTAATCCCGCGCCTTGGGAGGCTGAGGTGAGTGAATGACCTGAGCCCGTGGGTTCGAGACCCACCTGGGCAACTTGGCGAGACCTCATCTCTACAATAAATCAAAAAAAATTAGCCGGGTGTGGTAGTACACGCCTGTAGTTCCAGCTACTTGGAAGGCTGAGGCGGAACGATCGCCGGAGCCCAGCAGGTTGAGGCTGCGGTGGCTGGGAGCGGCCACTGTACTCCAGTCTGGGCGACAGAGTGAGACTCCAACTCAAAAAAAAAAAAAAAGAAACAGAATGAGTGTAGCCAGTTATATTTACCAAGGAATAGGACTTTGTTATGTAAAATAATAGCACTTATCTGCTGTCACTTTTCATTTACTCTGGGGCAAGTTCATGAGGAAGAGACAATTACTAAAACAAGAAGGTTGTATGTCTAAAGTACTTATTTATTCCTCCCTCCGACTTCCATACCTTATTACTTCTGTGGATTCTGTGAAGTACCAAATAGGTTTGGTAAATTCATGAACTCCAGCAATGAATATGCTGATATTTGTAACAATTCCCTCCTGTCAGCACCAGCAATAGCACTTAGTGAATGTTGTGATGGTTACAAATGTCTGAGGTCAAGGCCACGCCCTCCACCTACGTCTGGCAAGGAGCTCAGGGGTGGATGGTTCCTGGTGCCGTGGGCCTAGCAGAGCAGTGTCACTGAGCATGCCTGCATCTAACTGACTGATTTCCTCTTCAAATCATCACAACCTAAAAATGTCCCCTCACTCAGAGGATTTGGGGCTCTCAGGTAACCCAGTGTGAAACACAGCTCTTCCTCACCTATGACCTTGGAATATGTGAAAAATATTAGTCTATTCCTGTCCTCTTTTCCTGGGAAAGAGGGACTTTTCCTTGATCCTTTGAATCAGATACTAACTAAATTGAAATTTGACTGTTAAAAGCACCACATTTTTAATCCTGTGATAAACTGCATCAGTGTGAAAGGATTTAAACAGGATCAAATCATCACAACCTAAAAATGTCAACTAATCGAGTTTTTATTTTAGGCTTCTGAGTCAAAGAGTTCTTGCAGAGTGTAGTAACATATAATTAAATGAGATACTATCTGAACTTTTACTTGTCTTGGTGAATTATTATTACCTAGTTCAGAAAACAGTATTATTCCACTACAAATTACCCCTATAAATCTCTCCCTTCTGAAACCATCTGCTACTCCTTTCATCATCTGTGATTCTCAACAGGAATCTGATGATTGCCTACCCCATTATCCATGAACTGCAAACCACAAGTTCTTTATGTTTTAAAAAATTATTAAGAACAGTGCTATATGGAGCTGTTTTCACCACAGAATTAATTTAGCTTTAGAAAGCCAAGCTTAGAAATGTAGGTCCCTGTTGTATTAAAAGAAGGGAAATACTAGAAGCACTCTCATTGCTGTAGTTCAATGAGAAATCTTATGACAGAACATTTCGTATCTGGCTACATTTTCAAGGCTGTCTTTTCTGCTGCCTCATGTTATACACCTTTTATGAAGCCTGTGCTTCCACCAGCTAAAGGACAGAGCCATTAACAGCATGGTCGATGAGTCTTAGTGGACTATTTATACTGGTAGCTCCAAGAATTTGTGCCATCCTACTCGAATGTTTTATTTGTGTCTAGTCAAACTCTAAAATAACACTGGTTTAAATATTAGTTGCATTACAGGTTCAATTTTTTTGTAATAAGTTTTGATCTCCTGTCATGTATTATACAGAAGAACACATAAACATTTTGTGAAGTCTGTAGATTAGAGGGGATAGGAGTTTATAAAAGAAGATAGAAATTAATGCTTTTCTGTTACTTTTTGGAGTTAGAAAAAGCAATTTATTTTTCATGCTTCACAGGTCTTGACAATTTTGATTTGTTTTCTTTGAGAGCAGACCTGTTTGAATTGGATGATGTAGGAAGAACCTGAAAGAAAAATAAAAAACCAACAGTCTCTTTTCAAAACAGTAGCCAGGAAAAAAGAATATGAGTCTTCTAGATCTTTTAACTTTTAGTCTTTTATTATCTCTTCTAGGAAGAGAGACTGTATGGTTATCAGAGAAGAAAGAAGAAACAGCAGAAGAAAGGAACTAGGTTGGGAAATTTGTAGCTGGAGGAAGCAATGACATTGTTAGTAGAGAGTATATCATATTTTCTTTCATGTTGTTTCTCCATAATGTTTTTCACTCTGCCCATACAGTACGAAACTCTTAATTGCCATGTGCTTAAAAGAACACTAGGAAGAATTTAAGTAAACTTTTTAGGACTGCTTATAATATTATAGAGTCATAACGTGAATAGTTATAGATTTTGAATGAGCTGGGAATGGAATAAAACAATGGGAAAGATCTTTAGCTCACATAGAATTTTAATAAGCTGAGGGATTGCTTCTCTAAAAGCATGCAGGGTGTTTTGCTTGTTACACTTTGCTGTCTTATTGATACTTAGGGTCTTTGCAAGCAAACTTCTGTAATTCTTTGCATAGAAGAAAAGAAAGCTTCTGGGATTTAAACTTGAAAGGCAAAATGAGACAACTCTCAAGTTCTGGTTTGGTTAGAGTCTACTGTTTGCAAATTTAATCAAGGTCTTCCACAGGCATCAGCTTGACATTAAATTTAAGTGCCCATTAAAGGAGAGTTTGACAGCAGTTCTGAATGTGAAGCTCGGTCTGAGGACATCTTTACAGCTGGAAGGGAGAAAAAAAGTTGAGAAGCCGCAAACCACTGTGGTAATTAGATCCATTTGTTAACTTCTTTTCTAATGTTGGCAAAGGGGGGAGAGAAAAGGTTGACAGAAAGGCTGGAATCAGGAAGGCAGTCCAGCAATCCCTGTGGAAATCAGGCAAGTATAGGGTCCTGTGTTGGATAGAATACTGGAAAATACTCTGACAAAGGAGTGAGATGGGAAAGTAATTACAAGACCATTATTCGGTTTGTATCTCAACACACACACAGAACCCCACAGTGTGTGGAAGTTGCACTTTGAATAGGTGTGCAGTGTGGTCTTAAGACCCTTTGGAAGCCATGCAGCCTTGTGGGGAGTGGACCTCTGGTGGCACATGCTGGCCTGAAGAGGTGGGGTTTCTCACAAGGGTGTCTTAACTTACACTCAGGTAGGCACTTATTTACCCAAAGCATTTGGTGGTCTTTTCAATATGGAGTTCCTTTCTGACAGCTACTGCCCTAGTCTAAGGCCTTTCATCATAATTGGCATTGTAGGCAATTAGCTTTGTGACTGGAAAATGTTGTCTCCAATGGGAAATTCTCTTCCTACTTCCTGCCAGAATGGTACTATTTCTTCTTATTGGGTTTGCTTTCTATCCCATAAGTTTTTTGTCCATTGCTTCATGACATTTTACTTTTTCTAGAATTATCACTGTAGAACCTCATCAAAGGCTAAAGACTATGTCTTTATATAAAGCTCCTTTATTTTCCTTGAGCCTTCAACTGCATTACTGTGTCCGAACATTGATGACAAGGTAGTGAAACAACACTGCTAACAAATGAATAATGGATTTCCCAATTTAGCCTTGCATTTCTAAGTATTCATTTATCATAATAGAATTAGGTGACTCTTTAAGGTTTGGTCTTGTTTTGCACTTAAAGCATAAAGAGAAAATAAACTCAACAAATATTGTGTTTGAGACTCTTTGTAATGAGAGAATTAACCATCTTGTACAAATGTCCCTGATTTCCCCCCACACACTATTTTTTAGAAATTTTACCCTCCACTTGGGTCAAAGAGAATATCAAGGTCTTCATGACTGAATAGAAAGGACATAGTGATACATGCTTTTCTTTTATCTTCCCTTTCATTTCCAAGAATTAAATCGTGATTTAAACATTTCTCTACCACCCTTAACTCTTGGTTGTCCATAGAGTTCTCCCCTGGTCCTCATCTCACTCCTTGAGTCTCCCTGAGTGATCCCATTCACTCCCATTGTGATCCCATCCACTCCCATTCCATCTGTGTATATGCAGATAATTCCCAAATCTGAATTTCCAGCTGAGAACTCTCCTCTGAGCACAGACCCATCCATCCAACTTCTTCTTGGTGTTTATTAGGATGTCCCACAAGTATCTGAAATTTAACATGTTCAGAATCAAACCTGTTCTGTTTCTTCCCAGGTCTACTTCTTCTCTATTTCGCACCTAGTTTGTCAATGTAGAAACCCTAAAGTTAACTCTTCCCTGCCTTCTGCACACATCCAAGTCCATTTGATTCTGGTTTAATACCAGCATGTCTAAACCAGTGGATCTCAACTGGGGGCAATTTTGTCCTGCAGAAAACATTTCTGTTTAATCACAGCTGTAAGGGCACTTGCTCTTGGCATCTGATGGATAGAGGCTGAGGATGCTACTAAACATCCTACAGTGTGCAGCACAACCCCCCCACAGCAAAGAAATATCTGGCACAAAATGTCAGTACAGCTAAGGTCAAAAACCCCTGTTCTAGATATTGTTCTCTCTTCCCTTCCCTGTACTGTAGATGACCCTCTCATCACTTCTACCACAGGGATATCTTGACTTTCTATCCTAGTCTCCATTTGCCTACTCTGGACCCCAACCCACAACCTTCTTAAAATGTAACCCAAATACTTTCCTCATCAAAGTGTGTGTCCTCTTAAACATGGCTCTCCATTGCTATATGAGGAAGTTCAACTGCTTATTACTTGGCTTATGAGGCCCTCTGTGCCCTGGCCCTGCCTGCCTCTCTTGGTCCATCTGCTGCCCTTCAGCCTCATTCTATAATCGAGTCCTGTGATTTGGCCATTCTGACCGAGCTTTCCCTGCACATTCACTATGCCCTCTCTCCTCTGTTCCCCTTACTACTATTCCTGCTCTGAGCACCCTTCTAGTCCTTGCCCTACTAAATCCTGTTTCTCCTCTAAGGCTCAAGTTAAGTTCACATTCTTCCCGCCATCTCTGATGACCCCAGTATGGGTTCATTGTCCCTTTTCAGCCATCTAACATATACTATAGATGTTGTCATATTTATCATATCCATAATCACAGCACTAACCATACTTTTTTTTTTTTGAGTTGGAGTCTCACTCTGTCGCCCAGACTGGAGTGCAGTGGCATGCTCCCGGCCACCACAGCCTCAACCTGCTGGGCTCCAGTGATCCTTCCACCTCAGCCTTCCAAGGAGCTGGAACTATAGGCGCGTGCTACCACACCCAGCTAATTTTTTGATTTATTGTAGAGATGAGATCTTGCCAAGTTGCCCAGGCGGGTCTCGAATCCGCAGGCTCAGGCAATCCACTCAACTCAGCCTCCCAAAGCGTGGGATTACAGGCTGAGCCACCGAGCCCGGCTGTACTAACCATACTTAGAATCATCCATTTACTTATGTTTCCCTTCAAGTCACTGTAAAACCCTTGAGGACAGGAACTGTGTCACTTTCATATTTGAATTCCTAATAATTGGCATCGACTATAGTCTTAGCGTGATGCATGACATTCTTGGGCACTCAGCAAATGTGTAGAGTGAATGAATGATTGTTTATTATCCCACAGGAATCTCAAATTCAGTGTTTCTAAAAGTACAAACAAGGGGTGGAATGGATTCCAGGCCCAGCTGGAGCCATCACTTACTATGTAACCTTGGGCAAGTTCATTTTCTCATGCTTCATTTGCTTCACAAATGACATGAAGATAACAACCACGCCTACTTCAAGGTTATTCTATTAGGTGCTATTACATCTCATCTACTTCCACCACACTCAGAACTCTCTCTGGCAACAGGGAGACTCTTAGTAAGTTAGATGTTGCTGTTTGATAATCAACCCTTCCAACAAATGTTATACCACTTGGGTCTTCCCTAAGAGGGGGGTGTCTGTTCTGAAATTCCCTTACCCGGAGTGATTCTTTAATGTGCACAATGCTGTGGTAGGTAAGAGGGAAAAACTACCAAGCAAGGCTTTAGCAAAAGGACTCATGTCAGTGGGTCTACTCTGTGACTGCCACACCTCTGACTCCTCTGTAGCCAGGCAAGGCAGATAGAGAATTGCATACTGTGAGACCGAAGGATTTCTTATGTATGGCACATGGCATAACACTGTGATATGAAAAGTTGCTGAAATGATGTCACAGAGCACTGCTTGTTCTGGAAAGGGAATAACATGGCAACCTGAGCTTCAATATGTAGCAAGCATGCTAGAATTTTCCTTCTGAGGGCTATGATGTATCAATGAGTTTACATATAATTCCCAATCATATCCCCAACAATGCCTGGGTGGTGCCTAGTCTTCACGCATTTAAAAAGTACTTTACGTGGATCAGACCAGGTGCCACCATGGCACTTTTAGAAATGAATAAAAACAGTCCTCATCTGCATTTTCCCTTAAAAAGACACTAAGAGGCTAAATTTCCAGAGCTGGCTCACAGACTGTCATTGAAGCAGGTGCTGTGCATCCCTGGTCTATGTGCATCCCTGGTCTATGTGCTTCCTTCTCCGCCACAGATTTTCACACTGAGGGTCTCAGGACCAGCCTCCAGCCCAAACTGCAGGTCCCAACTAAACCAGCTCTTTTCTTTTATATTTGGCAAGTTAATTAACCCACTTGCCTCAGTTTCTTCATCTGTAAAATTGTGGTAATAGTGGTACATACATCATGGTATCACTGTGAGATTAAAGGAAATAGCCAATGTTGAGGACTTTGCACACAGTCTGACCCATGGCAAGTTCTAAATAACTGTTGGCTATTATTATACAAGGGTTCTACTACTAAAATTTGTTTGCAGTAAGAACTTACCCAGATAAAGTTTGGAGACCACAATATTTTACTTATCAAAGGATAAGAATTATGTTTTATTGTGTTCCACAGAATAAAAATTCTAAAACCCTTAGCCCTTCAAATTAAAAACAAACCACTGACTCTCCAAATTATAAGGCATTTCTATCACCAGTATTTCTCCAAACTGTGGCTTCCTTGTCATCATGGAATAATCTAGAAAAAGTAGAGCTAGACTATCAAAGTAATGGATATAATTTGTACATGCCTTGTGTTGTCTACCCCTTTCTCAAAAATAGTTAGCATGATCTCCTGCTTTGGTCAGAGGAGTGCACTTTCACTCCCTTGTTTACACCATGGCATCTTCTCTATCATCTCAATACCCTTCCCCAAACTATAACAACCTGTCTTCCATAAGAAGTGATCTGGGTGGTTAGTCAGAGAGATCAAAGGGAGAAGCTTTAGGTTTTTCTCTTTTGGTGTTCTACCCAGCCACTGGTGCTACTATGGTGGATATCCCTATCAAAATCCTTGTTAAGAAGCTAGAAGCAAACAGGGACAATGACTTAATTAAAATATGTTTCCCTTAAAAAAAGAAGAAGCTAGAAGCTTTGAGGGCACATCCAAATTCTTAGTATGAAGTGCACTACTTAAATCTACACACCTCTTCCTTAATAACTGGATCCATTCATCAAAATAAGATAAGCTTAGATTTATATATATCATTTCTATCCATATTCAAATTGCTGTAAAACACACCAAGACAGAGAATACAGAATGCCTCTGTGTGACTTTTTCCTTACTGAGGGAAAACAGCCTTTGTGAAGGTGGTATCCATTGTTTAGGAGAACACACTCAATGAGAAAAGCTCTCTGCAGATTTCTGCCACTTAAACTGGGAGAAAACAGCTCACTCCAAATACAATTGGGTAGTCCCTCCTTTTAAGCCTATCTAACAGCAGGTACTTTAGAGGTGTTCTAATTCAATCTTTAAACCAATGCAGTGGTCCCCACTTATCCATGGGGATGTCTGAAACCACAGATAGTCTGAAACCACATACACCCACACATACATATATATACACATATGTATGTATGTACATATGTGTGTGTGTGTGTATATATTTGATTTGATAACTGAGACAGCCACTAAATAACTAGCAGACAAATAGCATATACAGCATGAATACACTGAACAAAGGAATGATTCACGTTCCAGGAGAGACAAAGTGGAATAGCATGAGATTTCATCAAGCTACTCAGAACAGTATATAATTTTAAAGTTATACATTGTTTATTTCTAGAATTTTCCATTTAATATTTTGAGACTGTTTTGACTTCAGATAACTAAAATCTTGGAAAGTAAAACCATGGATAAAGGAAACTACTATTACTGAATATTTTCAGCTTGTGGATCCTATGGTCTCTGTTGCAACTACTCAGCTCTGTTCTTACAGTGCAACATAGACAATACACAAATGATTGTGACTAGCTTTGACCTGAAATGGGGCAGTTTTGACCTGTGGGCAACAGTTTGACAATCCCTGACCTAGATGAAAGAGGCAAAAATCTTTGAAGGATACAAGTTATCAAACTGACTCAGAAAAGGAACAGAATACCTAAATATCCCTGTATCAATTAAACAGAGAATTTGTAACTTGAAATCTTCCCACAAAAAAATTCTAGATCCAGGTAGCTTCAACAATCAATCCTGTCCAGTACTGAAAAAAATAGTACCAATGCCAGACAAACTGTTTTAGAAACTAAAGGAGGACAGAACACTCTCCAACTCATGCTATGAGACTAGCACTGCCCTGAAACCAAAATCAATCACATTACAACAGATTTGACATCTGTTCATGATAAACATGCTCAACAAACAAGCAATAGAAGGAAATTTCCTTAATCTGATAAAAGGGTTCTATGGAAATTCTAGAGGTAACATCATAATGGTAAAAGACTGAATGTTTTCCTTTTTAAGATATGGACAAGACAAGGATATTCCTTTTCACCTAATCTCTTTACCATTGTACTGGGGATCCTAGCTAGTGCAATAAGGCAAGAAAAAAAAAAAGAAAAGCATATGGTTTGAAAAGAAAGCTACCTTTACTCACTGGTGACATGAGTGTATGTTTATAGTCTTCAGAAATGTTACTAGAAGTTCCAGTTAAAGATGGCTCACTAGAAGCAGCTAATGTGTGCCTCTCTTGTGGAGAGGAACCAAAATATTAACACTTGAAGTATATTGTCTAAGAAGATACACTAGGATTTACCAGATAAGTGACAGGACCTATGGAAAGCAGAGAAGTGCAAAGTCAGGCAGCTTGCTGAGCTGGACCGGTATAGAACCCTGAGAGGCTCCCCAACAAAGAGAAGGGGTGAATGAGTGAGAGACCACCAAGAATCCACACTCTTGCCACAGAGCCCTATAATTCTAGTCACAGAAGAGCCCCTGAGCTCCACCCCCACCCCAGGCACCCAGACCAACACAGAAAGCCTCCTGGAGACTGTACAAAAACCCCACAGGCCTTTGATCCCTGGTCAGCTTGACACGAGCTGCCACCGCCCCACCAAGGAGGAAGGTCAGTTGTTCCTCTAAGAGCTCAACTCCCAGCAGTCATCAGCAAGACTTTTGCAGCTGGTGCCACTACCACAACCACAGCTTCCCCTAGGCCATGGAAGGAATGGAGATGCTGAGCACTTGCAGGCATCCCAGTCCAGATCCCTTAGTCACAGATTGTAAGACCAAAAGCAGTCTGCCACCCCACAACCCCTCAACCTCACTGCTTCCTCCCAAATGGGGCTTTCTTACTTCAGGTCCCCAGTGCAATCACTCTGCCCCGACCTGTACACTGCAGACAAGTCCTGGCACCCACTGAGAGCTCTCAGGTTGCTCACAAGCCCTCTGCAGGCACTGCTGCCCCACCCCTACCACCTTTGGACCAAGGAGAGAGCAGAGAGATTGGGAATTTTTGCATTCTCCCAGTGCAGTTTCTGCAATGGTGGTATGGAGGAGCAGTGGGAAGTCAGTGACCTCCATCTCTGCTACTCCTCACCAGAAAGGCTAGGCAGCTTCAGGTCCACAATGCAATTACCCCACTCCTGCCTGAATACTTCAGCCATGCCTGGCATTCCTCTGAGAGTTCAACTCCCAGAGGTTGCTGACAAGCCCTTAGCAACCACTGCTGCCATTGCCGCGCTCTTACTCTTAAGTACCATTGACTGGTATGCAGCCTTAATTACTTCACCAAACAAAAATACACCACTACAACAAGCATCATCTGAGACAACCACCACCTGATTCTCTCTGCAACCAAGGAACTCATGCAGAAGAGAGGCCCTCTGAAAGTATCCAGAAACAGTAAATTGACCATACAGAGTATACACTACAGCCCTACTCACAAGGAAAAAAAGAAAATAATCAAAAAACCCCACACCAATAATAGCAAATTCAAATAAAAGAAGCATCAGTTCCCTCAGATGGGAAAGCACCCAATGCAAGAACCCCAGCAATACAAAAAGCCAGAGTGTTTTGTCACCTTCAAAGGATTGTGCCAGCTCTAGAGCAATGGAGCATAACCAGAATGAGTTGTCTGAAACGACAGATATAGAATTTAGAATGTGAATGGCAAAGAAATTCAATGAGATCTAAGAGAAAGTTGAAATCCAAAATGAAGCCAGGAAAATGATCCAAAAATTGAAAGATGACATAGCCATCCTGGGGAAGAACCACACTGAATTTTTGGAATTTAATAATTTTTGGAATTTAGTAATTCACAGTATTTCATAATACAGTTGCAAGCCTTAACAGATTAGACCAAGCAGAAGAAGGAACTTCAGAGCTTGAAGACTGCTCCTTTGAATCAACCCAGTCAGACAAAAATAAAGACAAAATTTTTTAAACATGAACAAAGCCTTTGAGAAGTATGAGCTTTTGTAAAGAGACCAAACCTATGTCTGTTTGGCATTCCTAAGAGAGAAATAGAAAATGGAAGTAATCTGGAAAAAAGTTTTGAAGACATAATCCAATAAAATATTTCCTATCTTGCTAGAGAGGTCAAGCATGCAGGTTCAAGAAATTCAGAGAACTCACGCAAGATGCAATAGTCATCAGACTACCCAAGTTCAACACGAAAGAAAAAGTCTTAAAGGTAGCTAGAGAGCGGGGACAGACTATCAAGGGAGACTCATCAGAATAACAGCATACCTCTCAGCAGAAACCTTCCAAGTCAGAAGAGAATGGAGGTCCACTTTTAGCATGAGTAAAGAAAAGTAATGCCAGGGAGGGAGAAAGATCTACCATACAAATGGAAAACAAAACAAAACAAAAAAGTAGGAGTCACTATTCTTGTATCAGATAAAACAGATTTTAAACCAACAACAGTAGAAAAGGACAATGAAAAGCATTACATAATGACAAAGGGTTCAATCTAATAAGACTGAACTATTTTGTGTGTGTGTGTCTCCAAAGTTGTAACAGATTTATAAAACAATTACTACTAGACTTGAGACTTAGCCTCAAAATAATAGTAGGGTACTTCAGTAAAGCTGCCAGCCACCAATTGGACCAAATAAACATCTATGGAATACTCACCCAACAACCACAGAATATACATTCTTCTCATCTGCACATGGAACATATTCTAAGATTGACCACATGCTTGGTCAAAAGCAAGTCAGTAAATTCCAAAAAGTCAGAAGCATACCAGGCATCTTCTTGGACCACAGCAGAATAAAAATAGAAATCAGTACCAAGAGTAACTCTCAAGAGGTAATTGCCAGAAGTGGTTATTGCCAGAAGTGGAGAGCGACTGTTCGCAGTCCCAAGGTTGTACATTATGGCTGACATCAAAATCTGGTAGAAAGATTAGAGAGGGCAGTGAGTTGCCTGGAGGCAGTATCCAATACCTCTAACATGTACCATGAGTGTGGAGACAGTCCTTCAAAAGCAGGAGCTGCTCCATATGTGCAAGTACCCTCCTATGGCAGGGTACTTGAAGCTCAGTAAAGAGATTGAGGGAGATGTTCAGAGACATGCAGAGATGGTCCAAACAGGTTTGAAGTTAGAGTGAGCTCTCTTGGTTACAGCCTCTCAGTGCCAGCAGCCAGCAGGCTATAAGCTTTCTGATTTATTGGCACCCATCTCAGAGCAGGTCCAAGAAGAGATAACCTTTTGGGAGAAAAACTGAGGCAGCAAGTTGTTCAATCACCTGTCAGCTGTGAGCAAAAGTATCCAGGCCCTGGGCTGGGTGGCTATGGCTCCCAAGCCAGACCTCTATGTGAAGAAAAATAAATAAATAAATAAATAAATGCTGCCATATTTTATACAAATAAAGTCCTCAAGGAGTACAAAGATGTGGATAAGAAGGATATATACTGGGTCAAAACTTAAGTATATGGACAGAGCTGCAGGCTTACATTAAGGAATGCCATACCATCAGACTGGCCTGGGACAAAATGCGACCTGTGGCAAAAGAACTGAGTGGATTGCTAAATGAACCCTCTGCTAAATAAGGTCCTCCTTTCCTCACCCATGCTCACCTCCTTCCCCAGTCCCCACCAATTCAGGCTCTGATGACTTTGCTCCCTGCTCAGCATTGCACAGATTAATCAGGGGGTGAGCACCACATATGCCCTGAAGCATGTATCTGATAACATGAAGACTCCCAAGTACTCTGCCCTAAAGGCTCAGAGTGGTCCAGTACATAGTGGCCCCAAGCCATTCTCTGCAACAAAACCCGAAGCCAGCCCATCCCCCAAACCAGCTACAAAGAAGGAGCCGGCTCTACTTGAACTGGAGGGCAAGAAGTGGAGAGTGGAAAATCGGGAGAATGTTTTCAACCTGGTAATTGATGATACAGAGCTGAAACATGTGGCTTCCATATACAAGTATGTCAACACAGTGTTGCAGATCATGAGCAAATTAACTCCACTACATTAGACGACTATAAGAAATTTGGTCTGGTATTTGATAATGTGGTGGGTTGTGGAGATAATCAATAGTTGGCTTGTCAAAGCTCAGATAATTCTATCAACAAAACAGATGGTTGCCATGCTTACTTGAGTAAGAATTCCCTGGTTTATGAAATAGTGCCAAATCTTCTGAGATGAACAGCCTCATTCCTACACAAGGTGGTAACTTTAATGAGTTTCCAGTCCCAGAGCAGTTCAAGACCCTATAGAATGCATAAAAATTGGTCACTACAGTGACAGAAGTTGCTGGATAAGTGAAGTGTGACTGGGTTCTTTGCTCCCCCTTCATACTATGGGATAAATCTGTATCAAGACGGTTCTTTTCTATATTTCATCTACCAAGATTTGGGATGGGACAGCAGGTCAGCTGATCTTCTTTAGGAATGTGCAGCTTTTCCACATCAGCTCAACCACTCTGCCAGCTCATTCTCAAGGAACTGCGACTAGGACTGCTACATTTTAGCTTTGGGGAGTAATTCTACCCAACTGTTCTTTGGAAGACTAAATCAGTCCCAGGAATTAACTGATCAGAGTGTTCACACCAATCTTTTTCTAACAGTGAGCATAAAGGTAGCAGAAGCTGGTGTGATTTCAGATGGTTCTTCTAACCAAACTGATTTTTCAGTGTTGATAAGCAAGGTGAGGGTTGCACTGGACCAAAGGCTGAGGCTTTGTCATCTAGCATTGCAAGCAAAGTTGTTTCCCATAAGCATTCCTTTTATTCTGCATCCCATCCTGGGTCTGCTTCCACCATGAGATAGGAGGTTCTCCAGTACCAGATGCAGTAACAGTGCCCTTCATCCAGGGCAGTTAAAGGAGTTTTGGACCCTTTCTTTCTCTGGGATCCCTGCCTAGCACCTTCCTACAGAGATAGTTTTAAAAGAAAAAAAAAAAAGATAAAGATAAACAACACACCATTCCAAGTAGTCTGGCATTCCTTCCTCCTTCCCTACTAGGAGACTGTCATCCATCTTCACTGCCTCCTTGTCCCTGTCATGCTTAACAGCTTATGGCTTCTGTTCAGACACCTGAACAGAGGATGAAAACCTCAACTGCAGGCTGGTTTTTGATCTTGATTTATGTAAGAACCTTGCACAGCATTGCTAATATGAATTCCAGTTTTTTTCCCCTCTAGGACAAACACCAAAATATGCAACTTTTTGGGGGGTGGGAAGAGAGATTGTCCTGTGACTTCTACCCATTTCCTGAGGCTTGTGGAAATAAACCTTTATGTACTTAAAGTTATACAGAAAATAGAATACAGTTAATATCAAACTTGAAAAAAACACAAATACATGGAAACAGAACAACTTGCTTTTGAATTACTTTTGGGTAAACAACAAAATGAAGACAGAACTTTAAAAAAAATTTTTTTAAACAAATGAAAAGAGATACAACATACCAAAACCCCTGTAACACTGCAAAAGCAATGTTAAAAGTTTATAGAGCTAAGTGCCCACATCAACATGTTAGAAAGATCTCAAATAAAAACAAAAACAAAAAAACAACAAACATCACAGCTTAAGGAACTAGAAAAAATAGGAACAAACTGAATCCAAAGCTAGCAGAAGAACAGAAATAACCAAAATCAGAACAGAAGAAAGTTGAGGCCAGAAAATAAATCATTCAAAGGATTAATGAAGTAAAAATTTGGTTCTTGGAAAGGATAAACAAGATTGATAGACTTCTGAATAGATTAGTTGAGAGAGACAGAGGAAAAAAGGGAGGGGAGAGAGAAGGGAAGAGAGGGAGGATCCAAATTAGAACAATGATAAGCGACAAAGGAGTCATTACAACTGATCCCACAGAAATACAAAAGATCCTCAGACACTAATATGAACAACTTTATGTGTGTATGCTAGAAAAGCTAGAGGAAATGGACAAATTCCTGGAAACCAAATTTCCCAAGATTAAAACAGGATGACGTTGAACCCTGAACAGGCCAATAATGAGTCACAAAATTAATCAGTAATAAAAAGCCTACCAACCAAAAAGAAAAAAAAAAATACTGGAAAAGACAGATTCACAGTCAAATTCTACCAGAATTTGAAGAACTGGTACCAATCCTATTGAAACTATTCCCAAAAATTCAAGGAAGAGGCACTCCCTGACAGTCTATAAATTGGGTTGTGTCTTTGCCAGATTTGGTATCTTCTTGATACAAAAAAAAGAAAACTACAGGTTTATATCCGTGATAAGCATAGATGCAAAAACTCTCCACAAAATACTAGCAAACCATATTCAACAGCGTATCAAAAAGATCATGCACCACAATCAAGTGGTTTTTATTCCTTGAATACAAGGTTGGTTCAACACGTGCAAATCAATAAATGTGATCTACCACATGAACAGAATTAAAAACAAAAACCATATGCTTATCTCAACATCAAGTGAAAAAACACTTGATAAAATCTAACATCGCTTCATGATAAAAATCCTCAACTAACTAGGCATTGAAGGAACATACTTCAAAATAAAAATGAAACACTTATGGCAATCCCACAGCCAACACTATACTGAATGAGCAAAAATTAGAAGCATTCTTCCTAAAAACTGGAATAAGACAAGGATGTTCATTCTCACCACTCCTATTTAGCATAACATTGGAAGTCCTAGACAGAGCAACCAGTCAAGAGAAAGAAATGAAAGTCCTCCAAATAGGAAAGTAGGAAGTCAAATAATCTCTTTTGACATATCTCTTTATATGGAAAATCTTAAAGATTGTACCAAAAGACTCCTAGACCTGATAATGAACTTTAGTAAAGTTCAGCATATAAAGTCAACATTCAAAACTTAATAGCATTTCTATATACCAACCATGCTCAAACTTAGAACCAAATCAAGAACACAATCCAATTTACATGAGCCACACACAAAGAAATAAAATACCGGGGAATATATCTAACCCAAAAGGTGAAAGATCTCTACAATGAGAAATACAAAACACTGCCAAAAGAAATAAAATATTATACAAACAAATAGAAAAGCATTCCATGCTCATGAACTGGAAGAATCAATATCATTAACATGTTCATACTGCCCAAAACAATTTATAAATTCAACAAAATTCCTATCAAATGACTAGTGTCATTTTTCACAGAACTAGAAAACACAATTCTAAAATTCATTTGGAACCCCAAAAAACCCCCCTGCATAGCCAAAGCAATCCTAAGCAAAAAGAGCAAAGCCTGAGGCATCACATTACTGGACTTCAGCTTTACTACAAGGCTACAATAACCAAAGCAGCATGGTACTTGTACAAAAACAGATACATAGACCAATGGAACAGAATAAAGAACCCAGAAATATAGCTGCTTATTACAACCAACTGATTTTCAACAAAGTTGACAAAAATAAACAATGAAGAAAGGAAACCCTAGTCAATAAATGGTGCTGCAAAAACTAACCAAATGTAGAAGAATGAAACTGATCCCCCTAATTCTTACCATATATGAAAATTAACTCAAGGTAGATTAAATACTTAATTTTTTTGTTCATTTGTTTGAGTCAGAGTCTCGCTTTCTCACTCAGGCTGGAGTGCAGTGGCACAATCACAGCTCATGGCAGCCTTGACCTCCTGGGCTCAGGCAGTCCTCACTCCTCAGCCTTCCAAGTAGCTGGAACTACAGATGGGTACCGCCACCCCTGGCTAATTTTTTGACTTTTTGTAGAGACAAGGTCTTGCTATGTTGCCTAGGCCAGTCTTGAACTCCTGGGCTCAAGCAATCCTCCTGCCTTGGCCTTCCAAAGTGCTGGAATTACAAGTGTGAGACACCACGCCCAGCTGGATTAAAGATGTAAGACTTCAAACTATAAAAATCCTAGAAGAAAACCTAGGAACCACTCTTCTGGACATTTGCTTAGGAGACAAGTTTATGACTAAGTCCTCAAAAGCAAGCACAGCAAAAACAAAATTCACAATTGGGACTTATTAAAAAGCTTCTACACAGCAAAATTAAACTGTCAACAGAGTAAACTGACAACCTACAGAATGGGAAAAAATATTTGCATCCAACGAAAGCCTAATCTTTAAAATGTATAAGGAACTTAAATTGACAAGAATAAAGAAACTACAGCCCCATCAAAAAGTGGACAAATGGCATGAAAAAACATTTCTCAAAAGAAGGCATACAAGTAGCCAACAAACACATGAAAAAAATGGTCCACATTACTAATCTTCAGAGAAGTACAAAAAAAAAAAAAATACCCCATAGTAAGATACTATCTCACACCAATGGGTATTATTATAAGTCAAAAAGCAACACATGTTGGCAAGGTTGCAGAGAAAAGGGTACACTTACACAAGGTTGGTGGGAATACAAACTAACTAATTCAGCACCCATGGAAAACAATTTGGAGATTTCTCAAAGAGCTTAAAAAAAAAAAAAGAAAGAAAGAAATAGAATTTCCACTGGACCCAGCAAAACTATTACTGGTTCTACCAAAAAGATACCTACACTAATATGTTTACTGCAGCACTATTCACAATAGCAAAGACATAGAACTAACCTAGATGCCCATTAACAGTTAATGTGATACAGAAAACACACACACACACCCAATGTAATATTATGCAAACATAAAAAATAATGAAATCATCTTTTGCAGCAACATGGATGCAGCTAGAAGCCATTATCCTAAGCAAATTAATCCAGAAACAGAATCCCAAATACTGCACATTCTCACTTGTAAGTGAGAGTTAAACCTTGGGTACACATGGACATAAGGATGAGAACAACAGACACTGGGGACTTTTAAAAGAGAAGAGGACAGATGGAGATAAGGATTGAAAAACTACCTGTTGGTGCCATGTTCACTATTTGGGTGACAGATTCAACAGAAGCTCAAAGCACATGTACCCCTTGAATTAGAAAAAAAAAAAAAAGATTCTGAGGAAAATAAAAGAAATGTTACTAGAATGAATAAATAAATTTAGTAAGGTCACAGGACACAAGACCCACATATAAAAATTACTTATAGTTCTATTTAATAGCAACAAAAATTAGAAATTAAAAAAATTTAAACTACCATATATGGTAGCCTCTAAAACATGAGATATTTAGAAATAAACTTAACATACTATGTGTGTCATTTATACATTGAAGACTACAAAATGGGTCTGA
Source organism: Carlito syrichta (assembly GCF_000164805.1). Taxonomy (NCBI): domain Eukaryota; kingdom Metazoa; phylum Chordata; class Mammalia; order Primates; family Tarsiidae; genus Carlito; species Carlito syrichta. Next base: position 256,113 of record NW_007055618.1, on the reverse strand, counting down.
AAGTTATCAAAGACCTAGATAAATGGAGAGGAGATATGCCATGATCGTGGATTAGAAGTCTCAACATTATTTACATCTCAATTCTCTCCAAATCAATCTATAGATTCAAAGTAATCCCAACCAAAATCCCTGCAAGATTTTTTTCCTGTATAAATTAACATGCTGATACAAAAATCTATATGAAAAAGCAAAGGACCTAGGAGAGCTAAAACAATTTTGAATAAGAAAAACAAGGTTGGAAGTCTTGCCTTAATGATTTCAAGACTTTCTATAAAGCTACACTAATCAAGACAGTGTGGTGTTGGTGTAAAGATATACACCTGAGCAAAGATTCGGAGACTCTAAAAATAGACCCACAAATATATGGTAAAATGATCCTTGAGAAAGGGAATAGTGTTATTCAATGGAGGAAAGAAGGAATGAATAGTTATTTCATCTATTGGTACTGGAACAATTGGATTTTTGTAAAACTATATAACAATATTTTATTTGTATGTATGCATACATGCACACACACTTAAGCTGTCTTCAAACTTGTTTAAATGTTATATGTTAGAATTATGTAAACTAACAAAGCAGAGGAACAGACATTTTGCCATGAATCTAATCTTTTGTCTGTTTCCAGAAGAGGCAGTTCTTAAATTTTGAAGGCAATCAACCAGTATTTCTCTTCTATTGTTTCCGCCATCTCTTTCTTAAGTGACTTTGCAAGAAACAGGAAAGAAGGACCAGGATAAGGCCTCACTGTGTGGTTGTTCACCTTCAAAGCCCTTCTTTTAGAGAAGGTAAATGTAATGCAGGGAACACCTCAAAAGAAAACTCAGAATAAGTGACTTTGCAAGAAACAGGAAAGAAGGACCAGGATAAGGCCTCACTGTGTGGTTGTTCACCTTCAAAGCCCTTCTTTTAGAGAAGGTAAATGTAATGCAGGGAACACCTCAAAAGAAAACTCAGAAGAGACTACCCTCAGTTTCTTTCTTTAAACTGAGGAATTGTTTATGAAGATTGAAAATAAAAAATTCCTCCTGCCTATCTCAAAGTAGTTTCAAAAGTTGCTGGATGCTGTTGGTTTTTAGTAATAAAATGAAAACTTAAAATTGTCGAATCTTAAACATCAAAAGTCAATCAGCACTGTGATGGTTAATATTAGGTGTCTCCGGAGCCCAGCAGGCGAGGCTGCGGTGGCCGATAGGGGCCACTGCACTCCAGTCTGGCAACGGAGTGAGATGCCAACTCAAAAAAAAAAAAAAAAATTAGGTGTCAACTTGACTACGTGAGCATTACCTACATGGCTGGTGAAGCATTTCAGGGTTTGTCTGTGAGGGTATTTCCAGGAGACTGACATGTGAGTCAGTGGACTATGGGGTGTGACAGGAAGAACCCCCTCAATGTGGGTGGGCCCCATATAATTTGCTGCCAGCTCGGCTACCGCAAGGCAGGTAGAAGAAGGGAAATAAGCAGCTTGCTGAGTTTCCTCCACCCTCCCTCTTCCTTCCCTGCCAGGACTCTTGGTTTCCTCTCCTCCTGCCCCTGGACACCAGACTCTAGATTCTTCAACCTTTAGACTCTGGGATTCGCACCAGCAGCTTCCTGGGGGCTCTTGGGTCTTTGGCCTCAGACAGAGGGCTGCACTGTCAGCTTCCCTGGTAGTAAGGCTTTTGGACTTGAACTGAGCCACGCTACTGGCTTTTCCTATTGTTCAGCCTGCAGATGGCCTATGTAAGACTTGTATTAGAATTGTGTGAGCCTAGTTTTCCTAATAAATTCCTATAGATTAGAAAACTTTATATTACATTATATGGGTACTAATTTTACTTGTCTGTTTCTTACTCATTTTTCTTTTGCTTTACATGCAGAAGTGATAGAAAATTATTACTCAGTGAAAGACTGTTTCCATATTCCAGCTTCACTTGTGAACCTTCTTGCATGTATATTAGGAAATAGTTGAAATCTCCAAGTTACTTGTAATGTTATATATTAATTCGATTAATTACATGAAAACATCATTTTTCTTACTTTTAAACTACAACACAAGATAACTTACATTTCTTCAAGTGCTAGCCAACTACTCAGACTTATTTTTATAATTTTCCTCTTTATTCAATCGTATAGTCGGTCATTTCCTTTCTTATATATCAGATAAATATTTCATTCATAGACTTTCCCTTTAGATCTAATGATCTTTAAATTTTCCATAAATCTTTGAATTATGATTAAACTATCTCAAGACATTTTCCAATTTGAAGCTCAAATCAAGCATAGTTTATGTCCATAAACATATGAAGCTAATAACGGCTTGGAATATTTGCTATGACCAAAGAGCTGCTTTTGCCGCTTTGAAACTCTGTGGCTATTTGCTTTCTAAATTTCTCCCCATTGTGGTTTCAAGTTCTATAGGAAAAAGAGAGACCTAGGGATAAGGGAAGGAGATTATGGTGTTGGGGATACAGAAGGATAAGGTTGGTCCTGCTGTGTCCCTCTGGCTCTGCACCCTCCAATAACACCAGCATGGGGCACTCCACACCAAGATAGTCATTCTAACTTTCCAAGCTTTGTTAAAAACTCTCCTACCTCCTAGTAGTCTTTTTGTTGATCCCTTGATTTGTTTTACTAGGAATGTATTTCATTTAACCTATTATAGCTTTTCTACCATTTAAATTGTTTTTCTGACCGGGCTCGGTGGCTCAGCCTGTAATCCCGTGCTTTGGGAGGCTGAGGTGAGTGGATTGCCTGAGCCCGCGGGTTCGAGACCTGCCTGGGCAACTTGGTGAGACCTCATCTCTACAGTAAATCAAAAATTAGCCGGGTGTGGTAGCATGCGCCTGTAGTTCCAGCTACTTGGAAGGCTGAGGCAGAAGGATCGCTGGAGCCCAGCAGGTCGAGGCTGCGGTGACTGGGAGCGGCCACTGCACTTCAGTCTGGGTAACAGAGTGAGACTCCAACTCAAAAATAAAATAAATAAAATAAAATAAATTGTTTTTCTAGTAATTTTATCCCAATTTACTATTTACCCTGCTAATATCTAAACATCATACTTTGATGTGCTTCGTCTTTGCATTAATATGCTTTTTAATTGAATTTAAAATATATGCAGAAAAGTGCCCGAAACATAAATGTACAAACTTTTATGTTGAACTTATCCATATACCACAACACAGATTGTAAAATTGAATCCCACCAGCACTCCAGAAGGCCCCGTCATGGCATCTTCCAATCACCAGCCCCTTCCTCTCCAAAGGTAATCACTTACTCTGACTTTTAGCACCACAGGTTAGTTAGTTGAGCTTTTATATGCAGTACGCACGCTCATGTACCAAGACTTTCAGTTTCACTCAACAATATGTTCATGAGATTCACCTTTTTGTTGCATGTATCAGTAGTTCCTTCACTTTTTTTTAATACATAGTATTTCATTGCATGAATGTATGTATTTATTCTAATAGACATTTGGGTCATCACTAGTTTTTGCTCATTTTTTTGTGTGTATGTTAAATTAAACTTGCATTAGATTCATAATGTATTATCCTATTTTTATAACACTGATTTGGTTGGCTAATATTTTGTTTAAACTATTTGCATCTAACTCTACCAATTATTTGGGATAGTGTTTTAAAATTGTTAAAAATCTTTCTGTGGTAAATTTGTCTATTACTCCTTTATGGTATGTCAATTTATATTTTATATGTATTGAGGCTATTTCATTAATCCATACCATCCAAATTGATACACACGAACTTTGAATTATCATTTTCTGGTGGGTGAATCTTTTAATCCTTATAAAGATATCTTTTATTTCTGGTAGTGTTTCTTGTTTTTTTAAAGTCTAGTTTGTCTCATATTTCTATAACTACACATTTGTTTTATTTTGCTTTTGGTTAATGTTTGTGTGGAATATGTTTTTCCATATTTTTATTTTTAACCTTTCTATACCCTTATACTTAAGGTTATTTCCTATAAGCAGCATACAGTTTAGGTGTTTTTTTTCATATATCTGTTTATCTTTGTTTTTTATCTACATATTTGTTCCATTTGCATCTAATGGAATTACTGATATATTTGGTTTTAAATCTATCACTTATGTCTTGTTTTCTAATTGTTTTATCTGTTCTGTGATATTTCTTTTCTTGATTTCTTTTGTATTATTTTGTTTTGACCTTACATTTACTTATTAATTACACGTTATTTTGATGGGTTTAACTGTTTATCCTTAAAAAATATGGCAAGAATTCTTAACATAATAAAATCTAATATAAATTAGTATTTAGTTGACTGTTTTCAAAATTATGAACCTGTATTTTCATTTATTTCTCCTGGATTGTGTTATTAACATTTAATTCTGCATATATATGCTTTTTAATTAATTAATTAATTTTTATTTAATTAATTAATTTTTATTTAAAAGATGTGGGGTATAATTCAGGATTCGGTATACAAGTGGTTATCGTACAGATAAAGTTTGACTCTCCCTTTGGTCACCACTTTCCCTGGTTTGAGATCAGGTACCCTTATTGTATCCCTCAACCCCACCCCCAACCCTGGCAGTATCACTATTGCTGATTCCTTTCTTATAGTATTATGGTAAATATTCAGGGTCCACTTATGAATGAGAGCATGTGGTACTCTGTTCTTTGTTTCTGTGATAGATCACTGAGTATGATGGACTCTAAGTCCGTCCAAGTTGCTGCAAAGTTCATAGGCTTGTCCTTCTTTATGGCTGCATAATATTCCATTGTGTAGTAATATTACTACATTTTTTATATCCAGTCCAGTTTCAATGGGCAGCATGGTTGGTTCCATGTTTTTGCTATTGTGCATTGTGCTGCAATAAGCATGTGAGTGCAGCTACCTTTATTGTAGAATGATTTGGGTTCCTCTGGGTATATTCCCAGTAGGAGGATTGCTAGGTCATATGGAAGGTCAATGTTTAGTTCTTTCAGAAATCACCAACTGTTTTTCAAAGAGGTTGCACTAGTCTGCATTCCTACCAGTAGGGTAGAAGCATTCATTTTTATCCACATCCTTGCCAGCATCTGTTGTTTTTTGTTCTATTAATGATGGCCTTTCTTACTGGGTTTAGGGAGTATCTCAACGTGGTTTTGATTTCCATTTCTCTGATGATTAGTGAGGCTGAGCATTTTTTCATGTGTCTGTTGGCTGCCCATATATCTTCTTTTGAGAAGTGTCTATTCATGTCTCTTGCCCTCTTTTTAATGTGGCAGTTTGGTTTTGTTTTCTTTTGTCATGTTTGGATTCCTTATAGATCCTGAATATTAGGCCTTTGTTAGATATACAGTTGGTAAATATTTTTTTCCCATTCTATGGGCTGTCTCCCCACTCTCTTGATGGTTTGTTTTGCTTTGCAGAAGATTTTCAGTTTGATAAGATCCTACTGTCTATCTTATCTCTATGGAATGGGCACTTGGGATTCTGATCAGGAATTGGTTGCTAGTTCTATTTTCCATAAGGGTGTTTCCTGCACTTTATAAGGTTCTTATAGTCTGAGGTTTTATGTTTAGGTTTTTGGTTCATTTAGAGTTGATTTTTGTTTATGGTGATAGGTAGGGGTTCTGTCTTCTCCATGTGGTTAACCAGTTTTCCTAGCACCATTTACTGTGTAGGTTCTCCTCTCCCCAGTTCTTATAAAGTCTTTTGTTTGTTTGTTTCCTCTTAGCTTTGGGTTGATGTATGTGGTGTGTGTTTTCAAGTTTGCAGTTGCAATGTATTCTCTATTGTTGGTGGAGGCTTTGTTGAAGATGAGTTGGTTGAGAAATTGAGGTTTTGCTTCCAGAATCTCTTTCCTGTTTCATTTGTCCATATGCCTATTCTTGTACCAATGTTGGACTGTTTTGATTATTGTAGCCTTATAATAAAGTTTAAAGCCTGAAAGTGTGATACCTCCCACTTTCATTTGCTAAGGATCGTTTTGGCTATTCGTAGTCATTTATATTTCCATATGAATTTCTGTATTGTCTTTCCAGGTCTGAGAAAAATGATGTTGGTAATTTAATGGGTATTGCATTGAACCTGTAGATTGCCTTAGATAGGATGGACATCTTAACAATGTTGATTCTTCCAATCCATGAGCATGGGATATTTTCACATTTGTTTGTGTCTTCTTGGATTTCTCTGAGCAATATTTGTAGTTTTCATTATAAAGGTCTTTGACTTCTCTGGCTAGGAAGATGCTGAGAATGCGATAGTGGTTTTTATTTGGTTCTCTGCCTGCTTGTTGATGATGTATAAGAATGCAACTGTCTTTTGCACATTTGTTTTTTACCCCAAGATTTTGCCAAAGTCTTTTATCAGTGTAAGCAGGTTTTTGACAGATTCTCTTGGATTTTCAAGGTATAGAATAATATCATCAGCAAAGAGGGATAATTTAACTTCCTCCTTTCCTATTTGGATACTCCTGATTTCCTTCTCTTGTATAATTGCTCTAGCTAGGACTTCCAACACAATGTTCAACAAGAGGGGTGAGAGAGGGCAGCCTTGTCTTGTTCTGGTTTTTAGGGGAAATGCTTCCAGTTTCTGTCTGTTTAGCAACATGGTGGCTGTGGGTTTATCATAGATGGCGCTTACTATTTTGAGGTATGTTCCTTCTGTGCCTAGGTGTTCAAGGGTTTTTATCAAGAAGGGATGCTGGATTTTATCAAAAACTTTTCTGCAGCTAATGATATAATCATATGGTTCTTGTTTTTACATCTGTTGGTGTATTTAATTACATTTACGGTCTTGTGGATGTTGAACCAGCCCTGCATCCTGGGGATGAAGTCTACTTGGTCACGGTGGATGATTTTTGAGATGTGTTATTGGATCCAATTTACTAGAATCTTGTTGAGGATTTTCCCATCCATGTTAATTAGGGATATTGGCCTGCAGTTCTCTTCTTTTGTTGAATCCTTACCCAGTTTGGGTATCAGTGTGATGTTAGCTTTGTAAAATGATTTGGGGAGAATTCCATCTTTCTCAATTTCCTGGAATACTTACAATAGGATTGGTATCTACAAAACGTACATCCTCCTTATATGTTTGTAGAATTCTGCTGAAAAACCATCTGGTCTAAGGTTTTTTTTTATAGGTAGTTTTCTTATGACGGTTGTTATTGGTCTACTTAGTGTCTCAGTGTCTTCTTGTTTCAACCTTGGTAGGTTGTGTGCTGTCAGAAAATCCTCCATTTCATTTAGGTTATCAAGTTTATTTTCATACAGGTGTACATAGTAATCTCTGATAATCTTTTGTATTTCTTCAGGGTCAGTTGTGATTTGATCTTTTGCATTTCTGATTGTGTTTATTTGGGCTTCTTGTCTTTCCAACTCTTTTAGGTGATTTGCTAGGTTGTTAACTTGTGATCTTAGCATTTTCTTAATGTGTGTTCGTGGAGATGTATTCCCCTCTTAGAACTGTTTCCATGGCATCCTAGAGGTTTTGGTAAGATGTTTCTTCATTTTCATTTGTTTCCAGAATTCTTTTAATTTCTGTTTCAACGTCTGTGTTGACCCAGTAGCTGTTCATCATCATGCTGTTTAGTGCCCATGTCTTTGTGAGTTTGGGGGGAATTTTGTTGGTTCTTATATTTATTTTTATTCCACTGCAGTCTGAGAAGGTGCATGGCAGCATTTTGATCTTATGAAATTTGTTTATGCTTGATTTATGGCCAAGGATGTGATTGATCTTGGAGTACATTCCATGTGGTGATGAGTAGAACGTATATTCTGTGGTTGTTGGGTGGAGTATTCTGTAGGTATCTATTAAGTCTATTTGACTGTCAACTTCTGGTTCCAGATCTCTCTGTTGATATTTTGCCGCAGTAATCTATCTAGGGTTGTTAGTGGGGTAATTACATCCCCAGCTATAATAGTATTAGAGTCAATATCTTTTTTTAGTTTATTTTGTAGTTGCTTTATAAACACTGATACTCCTGTGTTGAGTGCATATATGTTTAGGATGGATATTTCTTGTTGATGGAGTGAACCTTTTATCATTATGTATTGTCCCTCTGTATCTTTTTAAATTTTTGATAGCTTCAAGGTTTTTTTGTCTGACATTAAGATCACGGCTCCTACCTTTTTTTGTGATCAATTCGCCTGGAAACTCATTCTATACCCTGTAACTATGAGTCTCATTCTATATCCTGTAACTATGAGTCTGTCCCTTGTGGTGAGATGAGTTTCCTGGATGCAGCAAATTATTGAGTCGTGGTTTTTATCCAGTGTGCCATTTTGTGTCTTTTCAGTGGTGCATTAGTTCATTCACATTCAGGCTGATTACTGAAATGTGATTGTTATATCCCCATCATCAGGTTCTTATAAAGATTTTTTGTTTGTTTTCTTTTAGCTTTGGGTTGATGTATGTGTGTGTTTTCAAGTTTGCCATTGCAATGTATTCTCTGTTGATTCTTTGCTCTGCAGTTCTCTTGGGAAGTATGTGGTCATTCTTTTTTTTCTTTCTTCTGTGCTTAATACCTTTTTAGTTGTCTCCTGTAGAGCTGGTCTGGAAGTTGCATAATCTCTTAGCGATTGGATGTCTGGGAAGGATTTTTAATTCTCCATTGCTGATGAAGCTGAGCTTGGCTGAGTAGGAAATCCTTTGTTGAAATTGTTTATCTTTGAGGACTTCGAATATTGGACTCCTGTCCCTTCTAGCTTGTAGTGTTTCTGCTGGGTCTGTTGCTATTCTGGCTGGTTTTTCCCTGGCAGGTAGTCTGATCTTTCTCTCTTGCTGCCTTTAGGACTTTTTCTCTTGTGCCTACTTTGTGTAGGTGAATTTCTATTTGTCTAGGGGTTGGTCTTCTCACTTGATGTCTTGTGGAGGTTCCCTGTATCTCTTGTCTTTGGATGGTCACATCTCTGGTGACATGGGGAAAGTTTTCTTGGATAACCTCCTGGAATACTTGCTCCAAGATGTTCTCCATTTCACTTTCTTCTTCTGGGATACTAGTCAAGAGTACATTCTACCTCTTGATGTAATTTCACATCTTGGAAGCTTTATTCTTTCTTTCTGAGTTTTCTTTCTATATTTTTTACAGATTGGGTTAGTTCTTTGTTTTGGTCTTCAAGTTCTGAGAGTCTTTCTTCTGCTTGATTAATTCTGCTTTCCATGCTTGTCATCTTGTTACTTATTTCCTGGATGAAATTTTTTATGGCCAAAATCTCTGTTACAAGTTCTTTAAGTGTTGCATCTTTTCTTTCTTGAGTCTTATTCAATCTTTCCATCCACTCCCTAATCCCTGTTGTATTCAGGGGTTAGTTGCTGGTGACTTCCATTATTTGGCTCTGAAGTCTGATTTTTCAGGTGTTTCTCTTTAGTATACTGGGAAGTACCTGTGTTCTTCCACTGATTTTTCCTCATTTGTGACAGATCTATTTTTCATTCAGTGGCTGTGGGAGAGACATTTTTTTGCTCAGCCCTTTATTCTTCCCTGATCTGGGTTCTGAATTTGTTCTATTTTGAAACAGGGCTGTGAGTGGGAAAGCTTTGCTGTCTCTTGTAGGTTTGAGAGTCAAATAAAGTGGAGGAGGCTGGGCTCAGTGGCTCAGCCTGTAATCCCAGTGCTTTGGGAGGCCGAGGTGAGCGGATTGCTTGAGCCCGTGGGTTCGAGACCCACCTGGGCAGCGAGACCTCATCTCTACAATAAATCAAAAAATCAGCCAGGCGTGGTAAT
>NW_007055618.1:208758-246432 GCF_000164805.1 Carlito syrichta | reverse complement strand
GTGGTGGCCGGGAGCGGCCACTGCACTTCAGTCTGGGCGACAGAGTGAGACTCCAACTCAAACAAACAAACAAACAAAACAAAACAAAAAACAAAAACCAAATAAGGTGGAGGATGGGGATCTAGGATTAAGAAACTACTTGCAAATCACAATGTTCACTGATTGTGGTATGGGTTCCCTGAGACCTCCCCACCACCACTCTATATGACGATACAGTGGGTACATGTGTGTAACCCCTGAGTCCAAGATACAATAACATCAATGAGCAGAACAGAGAAAAGTAGAATGAAATAAGATGAACAAAGATTTTTTTTTAAAAGACACAAAACAACAAGAGCAGAAACCAAAGCAAAAAAGAAACACACACAAACACACCCCAAAGCAAACTGGAATAACAACAAAGCAAAACCCAAAAAAAACCCCAAAACCAGGAAAACTAAACACATACACATATGCCCAACTCAAAATAAAAGGAGAAGAAAAAGAGAAAAAAATGAAAAAAAAAAAAGGAGTTCAAATCGAACCCTCACACATGTATTCACACACACATTAGACTAAAAAAAGAGAAGGAAAAAAAAGCAAAAACAAGCAAAAAAAAAACCCCGAAAGATAAATACTCAGTCCTTCATGTACGCATATAAACAGGAAACAAAAAATGAAAGAAGATAAAAAATAATGAAAAAAGGGGTGGGGGATGCTGATCGAACCATTCATGCACAAAGGAAAAATATTTTTAAAAATCAAAAACAAACAAGCAAACCAACAACAACAAACCTACCCTCTTGTGCAGGTTCTGTAATTGTTCTTCTCAGCTGCCTCTCTGCAGTCTCTTGAAGAGCTTCAGTCTCATTCATAATGTCTCTGGTGTCTTCCCCAGGGAAGGAGGAGGGGGCAGTAGGGGTAGGTGGGGCCTCAGTCCTCCCCTCCTACTCTAGTATAGTCAGGGGGATCCCCTCCAGTGGAGAGGTACAGGATTGTCTCTTCCGCAGGTACTAGCAGTGGGGGGTGCTCCAGCCAGGCTTATCCTGGAGTGGAGTCCTTGTAATTGCAGCTGGCATCCAGGCTCCACCTGGGTTTGTCCCTCTCAGTTTTGCCCCAACCATGTGGGCCTGCCATTCAGAGGATTGCAGGGGAGGAGGAGGTTGGTTCAGCCCCAAACTCACCACTGAACTCTTTGGAGGTCTTCCTAGACTTTTCTGGCTACACCCTTTGTCTCTCGGCTGAATCAGGGCCAGCAGTGGGGCACCTGAGACCCAGCACTCATCCTGTCCCTCCAGAGTTTGTGCTTTTCAGATATTCCCTCTGGGTCATGATCAACCCCTGAGTAGTTAATCTGCCCATCACAGAGATCAGGTCAGGTCTGTCACTCTGTGATGAGCAAGCCAGAACACTTTCCTGCCCAGGAAGTTTCAAGATGGTGGCAGGATGCCTCTTTTGTCATCTCCAGTAGGGATTTGCCTCTGTGCTGTGCTCCCTCCTCAGCCCTTGCTGCCAGAGTCTGGCCAGGAGCTGCAGTGGTGGAGCAGAACCTAGAGCCAGTAGTCTCTTTCTCCGCAGCTTCTTCCCTAGAAGGGCTTTGTTGATTTTTTTTTAAATGGTGCCCAGCTTCTGCCCCCAAGGAAATGCTAGGAACCAAACTGAGCAGCTGTGGCAACAGCTGCTTCACTAGAAGAGGCCTGGCCACTTGCTCCTGAGTCCGTACTCAGTCAGCCACTCACATACCCACTTACCAACACATAAACAAAAATTTCCATACATTCACTCACTCACACTGAGACTTGCTTAATCTGACTGACTCCACTGCCATCTTCCCGAGAATCACCTCTGCATATATTTTAAACTCTTAATTCTTCATGTTTTAAACAATACATTATTATTATCTTAGACAGTCATTGTTCATTTTGACCTATCTACATATTTAACGTTTTCATTTTTCTTTATTCCTTTCTGCATTTCCAGCTATAATTATTTTCTTTCTGCCTGAAGTACTCCTTTTGGTATTTTCTTTAGTGTGTGGATCAGCTGATGACAAATTCTTACTTTTTGTTTGCCTGGTAATTTCCTTTTATGACTTTCACTTTTGAAGAATATTTTTACCACATATGAAATTCTAGGTTTGCACCCAAGTATCCAGATACATGGATAAGCAAAATGTAGTATTATATATAATGCCATATTATTCACCCTGGAAAAAGAAGGAAATTGACACATGCTGGAACATAGATGAACTTTGGGGACATTATGCTAAGTTAAATAAGCCAGTTCCAAAAAAACAAATACTGTATGAATCCACTTGTATGAGGTATCTAGGGTACTCAAATTCATAGAAACAGAAAGTAGAATGGTGATGTCCAAGGCTTGAGGGAGGAGAAGGTGGAGAGTTATTGTTTAATGGTACTATGGAGTAAATTTTTGTGGCCACTGCAAATCCATATATTGAAAACCTTAATCTCCATTTTGATGGTGGTTGGAGGTGAAACCTTTGGGAAGCAGTTAGGTTATGAGGATGGAATGCTCATGAATAACATTAGTGTGCCCTTATATGGAGAGATGAGAGGTGATCTCTATCTCTCTCTCCACCACATGGGAATACAGCTGGAAGCCAGCTATCTAGAAACCAAGAAGAAGGCTCACACCAGGCACGAGATCTGCTGGGACTTTGATCTTGATCTTTTTGACCTCCAGAACTGTGAGATATAAATGGCTATTGTTCAAGTCACCCAATCTATGGTATTTGCTGTAACAGCCTGAACTAAGACAAATGAATATAGAGTTTCACTTTTGTAATGCAAAAAAATTCTGGACATTAGTTGCACAATATTGTAAATATACTTAACTTACTTAATTGTGTTATACTTACTACTGAAAATTACTCTTAAAATGGATAACATGGTAAATTTTGGTATGCATATCTTATCTAATTTTTTAAAGTAATTTTTTAAAAAGTCTAAGTTTTTCCAACACCATTTATTGAATGGGGTGTCTTTTCCCCCAATGTTTATTTTTGTCAACTTTGTCAAACATTAGTTGGTTGTAAGACAGCAACTTTATTTCTGGGTTCTCTATTCTTTTCCATGAATCTGTTTGTCTATTTTTGTACCAGTACCATATATGGAAGAATGAAGCTGGACCTTTTCCTCTCATCATATACAAAAATTAACTCAAGATGGATTAAAGGCTTAAATGTAAGACCTCAAACTATAGAAATCATAAAAAAAAAATCGGACATTGGCCTAGGCAACAAATTTATGACCAAGTCCTCAAAAGCAACTGCAGCAAAACAAAAAATGGACAATTGGGACCTAATTAAACTAAAGAGCTTCTGCACAGCAAAAAGAAACTACCAACAGAGTAAATAAACAACCTACAAAGTGGGAGAAAATATTTGCAAACTGTGCATTTGACAAAGGACTAATATCCAGGCTGGATAAGAAATATAAGTGAATCAACAGGGTGAAAAAACCCTATTAATAAGTGAGCAAAGGACATGAACATGAATGTCTCAAAAGATATACAAGCAGTCAACAAACATGAAAAAATGCTCAGCATCACTAATTATCAGAGAAATACAAATAAAAACCATGATGATATACTATCTTATACCAGTCAGAATGGCTATTATTAAAAAGTCAAAAAACTACAGATGGTAAGGTTGCAGAGAAAGAGAATGCTCATATACTGTTGGTGGAAATATAAGCTTGTTCTGCCCCTATCAAAAGCAGTTGAAGATTTCTCAAAGAACAAAAAGTAGATTTATACTTGACTACTAATTCCACCAATGGGTATGTATCCAAAGGAGCAGAAATTGCTCTACCAAAAAAACCCCTGCACTTGTATGTTTATCACAGGACTATTCATTATGGATAAACATGGACCCAGCCTAGGTTTCTCTCAACAGTGGACTGGATAAAGAAAAAGGAATATTATGCAGTCATAAAAAGAATGAAATTATGTTCTTTTCAGAAATGTGGATACAGTTTGAGACCATTATTCTAGTGAGTTAACAAAGAAACAGAAAACCAAATACTGCATGTTCTAACTTATAAGTGGGAGCTGAACACTGGGTATACACAAAACAAAGGTGGGAACAACTGACACTGGGGACTCCTATGGGAGGGGAGAAAGGGAGGGGTAAGTGTTGAAAAACTACCTGTTGGGTAGCATGCTCACTATTTGGGTGATGCGTTCAATAGAAGCGCAAACCACATCACCACACATCATACCCATATAATAAACCTGCACATGTACCCCTTGAATCTAAAATAAAATTTTAGAATGTGAAAAATAAAAAAAATAAAAAGTTTAGGTTTATAGTTTTTTCTCCATTACTTTTATTGTTATTTCATTGTCTTTTGGCTTTCATTGTTTGTATTGAAAAGTTAGCTGCCATTTTATAATTGCCCCTTTGAAAATAATACATCTTTTGTTTCCCACTGCTTTTGTGTTTTTCTCTTTAACTTTTTCAATAGTTTGATTATAATATCTATAGGGTGGTTTTTTTTTCTCACTCATAGGTGGTGTGTGATTTTACTGAAACTTGATGTCTTCAGTTTTGGAAAATTTCCTGCCATTTTCTCTTGAAATATTTCTTCTTCCCTATTTTTCTCTCTCTTCTATTTCTAAAGACTATCTTTATACTTTCTGTTATTGCACTCTGATATTTATATTGGGAAACAATTCTCCATGACATTTCTACACATTTTATAAGATCCTTTCAAGGATATTTTTATAGCAAATAACCTTGGAAGATAGAAGTCATGTTTCCTTCCAAGGCAGAGGGTAGCTCTCTTTTCTCATCAGCATCATGAAGATAATATCTTCTTCTGAAACACAGATTGGGCAAGTTTGCTAGAAGTCCCTCATAAGATTGGGGATTTTCTTTTTTGAGTCAGGGACTCACTATGTTACCCAGGCTGGTCTTACACCCCTGGGCTCAGTGTTCCCACCTCTGCCTCCCAAAGTGCTGGAATTACAGGTATGAGCTGCCCCGCCCAGCCCAGATTGGGGATTTTCTAAATTTAGGATTCCTCAGCTTTTACAGACCTATAATGTCCACAGCCTCCACTAAGGCCACCTTTGTATCACCCTCATAGGAAGGTGTTTGAAGAGTAGGTTAAATGAGAACTGATGCAACAACAGCAACAACCAAAAAAACCGTGAGTAATAAACACTTTTGTCTCTGGAGTCTTGTGATTTCTTCCAGCACCTATGAAACTGTGAAATTGCTTGCAAGTAGGGTAAAACCTCAGAAACTCCAGACTTCATGACAATTTTTCTACTGACCTATATTTTAGCTCACTAATGCTTTCTTTATTGTGTGTCTAACCTGCTGTTAAAGCTACCTATTGAGATTTTATTATTTGTTATTGTATTTTTTTAGTTCTGGAAAGCCCATTTGATTATTTTAGAGAGCTTCCAGTTCTTGAAGTCTCAATTTTTAAAAAACATAACTGCAGTTATTTTAAAGCCATTCTTTGTTAACGACGATATCTGGATTGCCTGTGGGTTTATTTATGTTGTTTGATTTTTTTTTCTTGGATTTTGATGGGCTCATCTTCACTTTTGCCTCTTATTTTTGATTGAATATTGTTATAGTGGATGAAAAATTATAGAGATAATTTGAGGCTGTGGATGATATTATCTTTTTTCACAAATAATTTACTTTGCTTCTGTTAGGCAGTAGCATATCACTGCAATTTAATCAAGGAATGAGGTGACTTGAGGCATGGTTTTAGTCTTTATGAGGGCTGGTCTGTTTTTTATTTTGCACACCCTCCTAGATTGTATTCTTCCAGGAATCAACTGGAAGCCTTGTGTGTTTTCTGAGGCCACTACTCCTTGAAAAGCCTGAAACTCCCATTTTTTTCTGCCCTAACTCCACAAATCTTCTGTAAGTTCTGCTCAGCTTTCCAGCCTCCAGATTGCAGTGTAGTTGAGAAGCTGACTACCACAATCCAAACAGGGCACCATTCAAGACTAGGTTTCAGTCTTTGTGACAACTGGCTTTGTCCTGGTTTATTTGATTTAAAGGTATTTTGAGAAGTCAAAAATGAAAGCACAGGATGTTTACGAGATCTCTATCTTGCTGGGTCTTGAAAAGTTGACTTCTTCCAGTTTGTCCAGGACATTCCCAATTGTAGAATTTAATGTCCCAACTCCTGAGAAATCCCTCAGTTCCATTAACACAGGACTGTCAGTTATCCTAATCGTGAACTCCAATTTTTATCTCAATTTTTATTTCAGATGACCAAAAACTCTGATCAGATTCTCAGTCTTTTGGCTAGTCACTGTGAGTCAGCAAATGCCTAATGGGTTAAAAGGATACCCACTGTCCCCATATACATCAAGCTCATTTTCATTGTCAGGTCTTTGATTTTCCTTTTCCTTTGCCTGACAAGTTACACTACTGAACATTCTTGCAACTATCATCATCCATGGTTGGAAATATTATCTCGTAAGAACAGCTTATATAAAGTGGCCCCATTCTCAGGGCACTTTCTGTCCCAGTGTTCCACCATACATTCTTCATAGTTCTTGTCACTATCTCAGATTATCCATTTGTATTTCATGTTTATCATCTCTCTTCCATCACTAAGCATATATTCTGGAAAACAAGCTCTGTAAGAGCAGGGACCTTGTCTATGTGGTTTACTGTCACATGATAGCATCTAGAACAGTTCCTAGAACTTACTAGGTCTTCAATAAATACTTGTTGAAGAAATAAATATCTCACTCTTCATTTCCAGTTTCTCAAAACCTTAAGGTTACCTCACTGCAAGTTATACCCCAGTTAAGAATTCCTTATTTATTTGGGCCTCCTATCCAGTAGATTGAACTTGAGTTGTTTTCAGGGCTCCTTTTTCCAATTGAGTTTTTGGTTAAACTAATGATATGGGTTGAATGTGTCCTCCAAACTCATGTTGAAATTTAATTGCCATTGTGATGGTATCAGAAGGTGGAACCTTTAAGAGGTGATTAAGTCAGTCCTCATAAATGGATTAATGCCATTATCATATAGTGGGTGGGTTCATTATTGCAGGAAGTGGGTTCCTGATTAAAAGATTAGTTAAGTCCAGTGTTTATCTTGTACAGGTGCTCTTTGCCATGTGATGCCTTCTGTCATGTTAGGAGATGGAAAAAGACCCTCACCAGATGCAGCCCCTCAGTCTTGGACTTCTCTGTCCCTAGAGCTTGAGACAAATACATCTCTTTTCTTTATAAGTTATCTTGTCTGTGGTATTCTGTTATAGTAGCAGAAAATGGACTAAGACAACTAAAGATCATATTATAAGACTTAGAAGTTTGACTTAGAATAATTTAAATTCTCTGAGATATTCACAGCTTAACAGCCCATGAACATCTTCATAAGTCCTTCAGAAAGTCATGCAGGAGTGGCTTTATGTTAATGATCACTCTGTCAAAGCAAAATGCAAATGATTATGAGTCACTTTGTCGAGTTAGTATACTAGTGCCCTGGACTGTTGATGAGCCCAAAGAAAGAGGTCATGCCAGGAATCTCACACTGTGACAAAGATTCTCATCAGTGTGATATCTCTGAGAGCTCTTACCAGCCAAAACAACTCTAAAGGAAAAATAAAGGAAACCAAAACAAGAGGCTAACTTGGGGAGAATGATTATATTGCTATTGTGATGTTGCTTATGAAGTACCTCCTTGACAATAAATGACAAAATTTCAAAAATATAATTTCCTTAGAATGCATTATTCAGTAAGGTGGAGAGTATGTATCCATGGAGCCACGATATGAGAATCTGATGGTGGGCAAAACATTTTTATTGCATACTTACAGAAGCCAGATTAAGAAAGTAAGATGTATAAACATAGTTACACAAACATAAAAATAATAGCTACCATTTCTTGGGTGAGCCAGAATCTTGACGCTATCTTCAACTCCTTCCTTTCTCTCATACCCTACACTAAATCCTTCCACAAATCCTGTTGCTTCTTCCATCAAAATCTATCTACAGTGGGATCATTTCCCACCACCTCCACTATTGTCACCCTGTACAATAGTTTTGTACAAGAATTGTCTTACCAATTCTTGCCAAAATTATTACAATAAACTTTTACTGGTATAATCCATTTCTATACAACTTGAACATCTAATGACAGTCTGAGCAAAAACCAATATTTTAAAATTTGTTCATGAGTACTAAGATACACCAAACTGAAACAGCTGTTTTTCTAAGGTTTTGCAAAGAGGTGACAAGCTATTAGGAATGAAGGTAAGGCAGAGGATAACTATGGTCAGTGGGCCAAATTCAACCTGATGCCTGTTTTTGTAAATAAAGTTTTATTGAAACACAACCATGCCCATTTGTTTATGTATTGTCTTTGGCTTGTTTGTGCTACAATGGCAGGGTTGGGCAGTCCAGACAGAGATCATATGACCTTCAAACCTTAAGATACTTACTATTTGGCCTTCAGAGAAAAAGCTTGCAGATCCCAAAACTGTAGACTATGTCTCATGTTCTTGTAGAACCATTATATGGACCATGTTATGCTTATTTTTCTTAAGTATTGCAAGTATCTATATACATTATTCTTAAGCTTCCAGAATATTTCTGTAAATAAATTTTGTCAAAAGTCAAACCTAGATAAAATTATCTTCTCTAACACAACCTTAGTGTTTCCAGGAAGTATAAAGCGCAGTTCCAATGATCTAGAAACCAGTGTTCTGTCAATTGAAGTAATTAAAGTCCTCAGGCAACCACCATGTAAAATTAGTGTGCTGGCCACATTGCCACAAATGTTCCATTTTCTGTTGTGTTTCCTTGTTGGATTTGATTCTGTTTTTCTTCTTCACTGAAATGAACTAATTTTTGGAAGAACATCATTCTGTTCTGGAAACTTCCTAGAAGGCACATGTTCATTTATTGCATGACATTAGATGCTCTTATTAATGTACTACCTACATTCCCAAAGCTTTAAATACCATACATAAATTATATATTCTCATAGACCTCAACTCATACCACTCCTTTCTCTCACTTGACATATTATATTAGTCCAAACCTGAATTCTCAATCTAACTACTCCTCTTCTCCCACCCAAACCCCAGATGCTCATTTTAGTTATTTCCACCTAGTTGTGGTAACTCCATTCTTCAAGTCTCCTAGGCTAGACACCTTGGGCTCCTCCTTAGATTTCTCTCTCATATTGCATATTGAAACTATCAGACAATCATATCCCCTTCTAAATATGTAGATCACCGTATCCACAGCTACCATCCTAGCTCAAGCCACTATCATCTCCCACCTGGATGACTGCAGTAGCCTCCCAGCTGCTCTCCCTGCTCCGGCCCCTCATGTTCTATTCCAAACACAGCACCTAGAGTGATCCTGGCAAAACTTAAATTTGATCATGTCACTCTTCTGCTCAAAACCCTCTGACGGCATCTTGACTTACTCAGAGTAGGACTGAATATTCCTACAGTGATTCATAAGGTCTGGGTGCCCATAATGACTCTCTGGCTTCATCTCCTTGCTCCTTCCTTTGCTTATATGGATGTAACTGCTCAGGCCTCTTTATTATTCTTGGAACATGGTGAGCACACTCCCACTTGCATTGCTCTTCTCTTCCTGTGGAACAGGCTTTCACATATGCTTCTTTCTTCACTTACTTCATATTTCTGCTCAAATAGCACACTATCAAAATTCCTTATCTGACCACCCTGTAAACAGGATTCCTGCCACACCATCACTCACTGGCTCAAACATCCTTATTCTTTATTCTAGCACCTGTCAGCATCTGATATATACTTCATCTTTAGGGTTTCAAAATAGGGACTTTGCTTTAGTCAGTGCTGTAGCCCAATACCTACAGTTGTGTTAGTACATAGGAGAATATTATAATACGTATTTCTTGAGTGAATTAAAGAATGAATGAATGGGCACTTAACTATGTTCTAGACTCTGTGTTAAATTTTTTACTTGCTTTTTTTTTTTTCTTTTTTTGACTCAAGTGCTTACTCTGTTGCCCAGACTGGAGTGCAGCAGCATGATCATGGCTTACCATAGCCTCAACCTCCTGGGCTGAGGTGATCCTCCCACATCAGCCTCCTGAGTATTAAGGACTACAGGTGCATATCATTACACCCAGCTAATTTTCTTCATTTTTTGTAGAGATGAAGTCTCTCTCTGTTGCCTGGCTGGTCTCAAATTCCTGGGCTCAAGCAACCGTCCCATCTTGGCCACCCAAAGCCTGGGATTATAGGTGTGAGCCACCACACCTGACTTTACATACCTTTTCTTATTTAACTTTCATAACAACAAAACAGAACAAACCAAAAAACAGGCCCATATTGTTATCTGCTTTTAATGCTGAGGAGTAACTTTCTCAAAGTCACACTCACAGTGAGCACATCAAGATGTGCTGGTTTTGAATTGCTAAGCTTTATCACCATTTCTACTGCTTCTTAGAAGCTTATAAAACACTTATAAAGAGACCGCTAATGTTATAAGATGCTCAAATTGAACCTCAGGTATTTCCTGAACTCTAGAATGGAACAGATCTATGCTGGCAATAAGAGGAGTTATATTCCATCTCAGATGTGCTTGAGAATCTGAGGCAGTAGACACTAACCACGTCCACACTCCACGCTCTGCAGCACCTGTACGTCTGATGTGCAGAAAGAAGGTTCTTTACCTACTTTTTTCACAGTGAGGGAGGAAACAGGTTGAGATTAAGTTAGCCAAGGGGTTGGAGCTTAGAGGAGGGGGTTTCTTTAGAGAGAAGTGGTTGCCATAGCAGGGGTGGAAACATTTTCCCTCAAGGCTAATGTGAGAGTTTAATGAAAGGACTGTTTACAGAAGTGTGGGAAGCATGAAGGGAAACCACAAGGCATGCTTCAGTATCCTGGAACTTGTGTCAACTGGTGCTGTTACTGCTTCTAGGAATGGAAGAGCCACTGGGGTGGAGAGTGGAGCTGGGGAGGTGAGCAAAAGATAATATGCACAGCAGGGAAGGGAGGAACCCTGGGTCTTCCAAGTATCCAGACAAATCCAAGTTGCAATGCTATATAAAACCTTATGGTGAACACTCTTGCTGCAAGCTCCTGGGACTCTTCTGAGGGGTTTCTCTGGCCTTGGAAACTTGGGAACTTGCAGAACAGGCCGAAAGTCCAGGGGAATTAACACCCCAGAAGTCATCCTCAACCAAAGACAAAAGTGAATTGGTGGCCAGTTAGCCAAGCTTCCTCTCTTTTTGAGTAGGACAACTCTGCAACCTGTTCCTACCATCTCTAGAGGTTCCTGGCAGCCTATTTTTCTTTCTTGTCTCCCTCACTCTCTGATATAGTTTGGATGCTGTCCCCTCCAAATCTCATGTTGAAGTGTGGTCCCCAATGTTGGAGGTGGAACTCAGTGGGAGGTGATTGTGTCATAGGGCTGGATCCCTCATGAGTGACTTGGTGCCATTCTTGTGGTAATGATGAGTCTCACTCCATTAGTTCATACAGGAGTTGGTTGTTTAAAAGATCCTGGCACCTCCCCTCTCTGGCTTCTGCTCTTGCCATATGATACACTGGCTATCCTTCCCCTTCCTGATTGGACACTTCTTGAGGCCTCATCAGAAGTGAATGTCAGGAATATGCAGAACTGTGAGTCAAATAAACTCTTTTCTTTTTACATTACTCAGCCTCAGATGTTCCTTTATAGCAATGCAAAATGGACTAACACACTCTCACTGATATTTCTTCAGATCATATTCCAAACACATTGCCTGCCTTCAAATCTTAATCTAAGGGTTCACTTCTGGGGAACCCGTACTAACAAAAACCTTGACAAAAATCTATGATCTATGATAAACTGCTGTTCAACATCAAACAAATTTGCATGTTAGGCCCCTGGCATAATTCTGGAGCCTACCATGATGGGACAGATGGTCCTGCCAACCTGCTTACTTGCTCTTTGTGTGGGAAGGAGAGGATGGGCAAGGAGCAAAATGGAGCAAAAGCTTTGGGAACCATAGGCTTTGTGTCCTTGTATTCTTTGAATGGTGTTGGGAGGGAGAGGAAGAAGCAGTTGCTGACCCTGGGTTTACCAATACCAGGGTCAGGCTGGCCAGCTCACCGATGACTAACAGCTGTCATGGAGGAGGGACCAAACAGCCTCCTCCTAGCCACTCTGTGTTCTCACTTACCTGGGTGAGGAAAGCACATGAGAAGTGAGGAGTGCCAGTTATGTTTAGGTAGAATTCATTTATTCATTCATTCGTTCAGTGGATATGACTTGACCATGATGAAATGTCAGATAAAATACTAATTATTATGCAAGTTGCATTCAGTGACATCTCCTTAGAAAATAAACTCATGAGAAGAATTAAGTTCAACTACAACAGGCTAGAAAATAACCAAGCATAACCATTTATTTCCTGGGATGCTTTCTATAGGACATTATTTAGAAGAACTTTAGACTGTTAAGGCCATTCTACACATTGTAAATGGAAACAATTTTATTACTTAGAAATGTTATGAATGTATGTATTTAATAAGGTAAATATTCTCTATATTTAATTTTTTTTAGTCTGTGAAGCCATTTTGTAATGACCAGAAATATATCACAATTTTAGTTAAACTTTATTTTCAAATTCCTATTAGTCTCTGTACCTATTATATCCTCCAATTTTAAAAAAGGAAAACTTTCAGCTTAGCTCTTAAAATTCTGAACTATCTTTCTTTTTCAACCA
This sequence comes from Carlito syrichta, assembly GCF_000164805.1. NCBI lineage: Eukaryota > Metazoa > Chordata > Mammalia > Primates > Tarsiidae > Carlito > Carlito syrichta. The sequence continues at coordinate 233,726 of NW_007055618.1, read as the reverse complement.
TAACATATATGGTTCAGTAAAATCATACTGTACCTCTCCTAGTATGTAAGCTTTTAATGTACAGACTATTGCTTCTTAAACATATTTTATCATCTCTTCTTATATTTCCCATTATAAGTGTAGGGTGTTTGCCTAATTTGAAGAAATTAGCCTTTCTCTCCAAAATGTATTTCTTTATTATCTGAGTTCTCTAACTAGCATTTTCAACACGACATATCTTTTATCTTAGAGATACATTTAAAGCATGGATTTCATCCTAATTATAGAATTAAAATAACCTTTAAAAATACACACATACTTTTTTTTTCCTCATGGAAAGTCGGTCTACTACAGTGGCACTGAATCATTTTAATATTAAATATCACAAGGTGTACTATTGAAGTCCATTTTAGATTTTCACTGGGCTTACTGAGTAACTAAATCATTCTAGTTGACATCTTAAATTTCATTGCTTCATATATGCATATATAAGTATACATATATATATATATATACAGGCTCATACATAAATTTGTAACTTCATTTTCAGTTGCCTCACTTTATCTCTCTGGTGTTCTCTCTTTAAAAGTCTTCTCTCTCCTCACCTCATCTCTGTCACGGGATAGGTGCGCTTTATTTATGGGTTTGACTCTTTCAGTTTCCATTTGCAGGGCTGACGTGTAATGTGCTACCTCGGTCTGTTTAGGTGGCAGTCATATTACTTCCTTCCAGGGAAGGTCACTCAGTGCTCAGTGGAGAAGGTCCGGGTGATGAGTAGGGGCGGCAGCAATCACATTCTCACATCCTTATTCTTCTTCTGAAATGTTCATTCACCCGGATTTGGGGTAGGTTACATGAGCTTTCCTTGAAAATACAAAACTGCTTGACAACAGTGAGAGCACACAGCCGAGCTGTGTTTCCAATTTTGCCACTGGACCTGACCTTGGGCAGGCAACAGGAGAACATCTCTTCACCTTGTTTTGTCAGTGTGAGAAATGAGAATAATAATGCTGCCTGCTTTACAAGGGAAGCCTTAATGAATTTCACTTTTGTAGAGCACTGTGAGATCCTGAGGCAAGGAGTGCCGGGAGGGACTGGGTGCTGTGGAAATCCAATCGTACCCTCACTCGGGATCTCAGAGCTGCTCTCTGCCACTGTAGCAGTCTCTCATCATTGGACTTTTGAATCAGTCTCGTAACACGTGGAATCTAATAGGAAAAAATGCAAATCTTGAGCTAAATTTTTAAACTTTGCCCCAGATCTGAACTTTCTGTACACCAGTGTGAGTCTCTAAGATTAATTAGCTTGGTTATTCCTGTAAAAACAAAAACAGAATCGGAAATGATATCTGCCACATCTCTAGCAAAGTGGTGAGTACATCAGTACCCAGACAAGACCAGCGTGGAGGGAAAAGAAGGATGATGGCAAAATGGACATCCAGCCAGTTCTGGGAGACTTCACTCCAGAGGTGGGTTATAACAGGGACAGGGACATACCGTATATTTTGTTAATAAATTGTGCCGTTTTAAGACTGTCCCTGTGGGCCTAGAGATTCAGCTGATTCCCTTTAGCGTTCTTGGGCAGCCTTTCTGCACTTCTGTGTGTAGTGCTGATCAGATCTGAAGGAGGTGGCCCATGGGGGTGTAAACACAAGTAAGCCCCTCCGCCACCCCTCCCCTCCTCCTCCGTGCCAATGGTCATCCTCTCTTCAGAAGCCTCTTCTCTAGTTCCCTTCCACCAGTCTTCCCTCAGGCTCTGCCATCCGCCATGCTACTGCCGGCACATTTTCTCCTGGAAACAAATCTGAGCCTCTCTCTCCTGCTTGAAAATCTCTCAACTCCCAGCTGTGGCCCACAAGAGTCATCCAAAATTCCTTTGACAGGAATAGAAGGCCATTTCCAATTTGTCCTCAACCTAATGCAACCCTTTTATTCCCGACCACTGTCATCCCTTGCCCTAAATTCCAGCTTCAGTACATTTTCCAGCATTTCTTTAAGCAGGTGTCCCCTTTGGTTGGCCTTTACCCAGACATCTCCCCTTGCCTGAAAAATGCTGTCTGCTCATGACCATCTTCTCCAAAGCCTGTGCAGCCCTCCCTGGATCCTCCCTCTTTGGGGTCTCCCCAGCCTCTGTACACATCTCTCTACCACTTGCAGAGTTAGAGTTACCTGTGCTCTCCTCAGGGGAGGGACTCTGTCTTTCACCTTCTTACCTCTAGCTGTAACCCCAGAGTGGACATTTGTAGTTTTGAGTGAGTTAATTTTGTCTCAGGTATGCAGTTACAGGTGTGCTGTGAAGTCTTTTGGGAGATGCAGCTTCCAAAACTGAGCACGAGTGGATCCTTGTTCTGATCGAATTAGAGGAGACACGGGGCCTTCATGAGGTCCTCCTGCCACACTCAGACAGGGTCCCAGTGGACTCGGGTGTAGTCTCGTTGAATCCCACGCAAGTCAGGGTACGTCGAGGCAAGGATCTGATCAATCTCAGTTTACTAGTTAAGGAATTCGAGGCTGTACAAGGTTGGGCAATGCTCGAGGAAGTACAACAAGCTAGTATCAGAACTGGAATTTGCACCTGGATCCCCACACATGCCACTGTTTGGCCACTGCACATTACATTCATCCCTAACTCTGCGGTGGCACTTTCTCTGGCACTCAGCAAACCCAGGTGTGCAGGCAAAGGCCGACATGCTAAGGCTCTCAATGAGAGCAATTGATTATGGAAGGGATATTGACCTTGATACTTTTTTATAAATCATGGGCCATTGCAGCAGCCTGCCTCTTCCTCCTCTTCTCTTGGTGAGCTGCTGTGATCCAGCCTGCTGAGGATCCATGTTTTCCTTTGTTACTACTCTTCCTTCTACTCTTGGATGCTCACACGTGCTTTTTGTGGTTGGTTGTGCCTTTCCTCTATCCCTCTACTCCTTACTCTCTTAGCATTTGGGCATCTCAGGATTGAGGATTCAGTGTTTCCCGCCCCCCCTAGTACTTGCTCAGGAAAGGCCATTGCATTAGAGTTTTAAAGAGGCAAGGTGCAAAAGAAACCAAATAATCTATCATAAGCATATCCTTTGTAATTTTCATATTGGATATTCATGCACAAATTTGTATATGTATAGAAATTTTAAATAGGAGTATTTGTCTATGCCAGTAAATGAGGTAAGAAATAAAATTGGGAGTGGGGGAGAGCTGTTGAACTGGAAGAGAGCTAAATACATTTTAAAGGAAAAAAATTTGTGATTCTTTTAAGTGATAGAATCCAGTGGGAAAAAGCCTAAAAGTTTTCACTAGTGCTGTTTGATGTGTTCTCCTTCAGTTAAAATGGAAATAAAAACTAAGTCAACCACATTTAACTTTTTTTTTTTTTGAGTTGGAGTCTCACTCCGTCGCCCAGACTGGAGTGCAGTGGCCGCTCTTGGCCACTGTGGCCTCAACCTGCTGGGCTCTGGCGATCCTTCTACCTCAGCCTTCCAAGTAACTGGAACTACAGGCGTGCGCTACCACGCCCAGCTCATTTTTTGATTTATTGTAGAGATGGGGTCTTGCCAAGTTGCCCAGGTGGGTCTCGAACCCACGGGCTAAGGCAATCCACTCACCTCAGTCTCCCAAAGCGCGGGATTACAGGCTGAGCCATTGAGCTCGGCTACCTTTTTTTTTTTTTTTTTTTTTTTTTTTGAGTGCATGGGCTTTGGATGTTTATCAATTTGTGCATGGCAGTGGCAGACAGGTTCTCATTCCTGTCTTATAAACACTCCCTACAGTTAGTTGTTAGTGTTAAAAAGGGCCATCAGTGAGAAGCCTGCCCTTTGGTCCCTGCCATAGAGAGATCCCCACAGCCCTTCTCCAAACAGAGAGAAAATTGGAGTGCCTGCTGCGATTCTAGGTTCTCTTCCTTGGTCCTCATCAGAATCCAGTGTTAAGGGCTACTGAACACATTTCCAGAGTGTACCTCCCAGTGTCCAAAATCAGTGTCATAACTGCAGACACTGAGGTGACAAAATCAAATGTTATAGTATTTGTAATAAATAATTGTAATCACATATAGCTAATGTGTCCAAACCATCTAACAAGTGTTTAAAGGGTTCAAAAGGAAAACAGAAAAAAGTCAACCATAAGAATATAAAGTCGTTCCATATTTTACACCAGATTACACATTTTATAAACACCTAATAAAAATTAGAAATGCCCTTTGATTATTAAAACACCCTTTAAAGGTTTAATTATAGAAGAACAGACCTCGGATGGGAATTGTTAAAAAAAATTCTTGAAATATCAGAGATAGGCAAAAATAAAAAGAGCTTGTAGACAGTTGTAAAGATATTCAAAAGGGCACTAAAATTTCAACAATCTGATTATTTGATTTGAGCATCAGGTGAATGGGTTTTAAGAAGAAAAGCAAGACTGAGCATTGCTGGAAAAATCCCCTCAGGCATACAGACTCAAAGCTACAAACATATAATGACCTCCATTGAACAATTCTTTTACTTGTCTTTGGTCATTGTTTAAGTGATTTTTTCATTTTACATAAGGCAATATCACGCTTTCACCATCCTCTATGCCCTCTTCTGACTTGCGCCCATTCCCACAATAAACAGATACTTTTAGCACTTTATTGAGAAATACAGTAGATGTGAATTTAGTTTTTTATTCCAACACGCATGATGATTTATTCTCTTACCCATCCATGCCTTTTTTCTTCCACACTCAGGAAATAAGATGCCTTCTTATTTAAGACTGAGGAGATAAACCGGTGGGGTATGAGAAGTGGGAGGCATACCTGGCACAGGTAACAGCCTGTAAGATGGTCTAGATATGAGAAGCAGTATAACAAGTTCAAGGAAGTAAAAGAAGTTTAGTATGTTTGGAATGAGAACTCAAGCAAGGGTCTTGATCCTAAGGGCAGTGAGGAGCCACTGAAGTGTTTTAATCAGGAAAGTGACATGCTGAGATCTGTGTTCTAGAAAGGTTATTCTAGCTGCAGTTGGGGATCAGGTTGAGAGAGAGGAAGGAGGTGTCTAATTTAGAAACTGGGAGACCAGTAATCCAGGCAAGAAATGGTGGTGGTTCAATCTTGGGAAGTAGCTGTGTGGATGATTCAAGAAACATTTAGGAGGTGGAACTGACAGAATATGATGGTGATAGATGAGAAGGGACAGGATGATCCCCAGAGTTTTGGCTTGTTCAACCAAGTGATCAATGTGGCATTTAATGAGATGGAGACTACAAGAGTTAAAGTAGGTTGAAGTGTGGGAACAAATAATAAATTCAGTTTTTAGTATGTTAAAATTGAAGTACCTGTGGGACATCTCATAGAAAAGTTTAGTCAATAGTAGAATATGTGGATCTGAACCTCAGGAGACAGGTCTGACCGGAGATATGGATTTGGGGGCAATTTGTCTATAGATGGTAATTAAGCTATGGAACTGCCTAGGGAGAATGTGCAGAATTACGATGGGGTTCAGAACAGGACCTCAAAGAACAACAAGATGTCTGGACTAGGTACTAGGAGGGGAGCCCACAAAAGAGACTGGAAACAGCTGGCAGAGAGGAAGTCAGAAAACCAGGAGTGTTTAACTACAGAAACCCAGGGAATAAAAAGTATCAAGGAGAAAAAACATTGATCAACATTGTGTCACCTGCAGCTAAACAAACACACAAACAAAACAGGACTAAAATATAGCCCTTGGATTTAATGAGAAAGTCCCTAGTTAACAATGGGGGTGTGGTTTCTTGAATGAAAGCCAGAGAAAGTGAATGAAAAACAAGTCACTGCAAGATGTGTGATTGTAAAGGTGCAGAGAGAAGTAGAACAATATCTGGGGAGTTCAATGTGGAAAGTTCAAATTGGAGAGAAAGTCTTTGTTTAAATGATTTTTGTTATTTATTTTCTTATGCATAACAATGGGACACATGGTAAGCAAGACAGATATATTCTCTACTCTTGAGGAAGAAACAAGCAGAAAGGAGTTGATAATATATAGAGAAAAAGAGAATAATGGATAGCATCTGGTGTCCAAAAGTGAAACAATAAATGGGAATTAAAACAGTAGTTGTAGTAGGCTGAATAATGAATGAGTCCTCCCTAAAATATCCCTGACCCTGTGAATGTGTTAGGTCATGTTATGACAAGGGTGAATTAAGGTTGTAGACAGTATTAGGGTTGCTAATCATCTCACCTTGAGAAGGGGAGATTACCCTAGATTATCTATGTAGGCCCAATGTAATCATAGGAGTCCTTATAAATGGAAGGAGGAGGCAGATGAGAGAAAACCACAGAGAGGGAAACATGAGAAGAACTTGACTTGATATTGTGAGCTTTGAAGATGGAGGAATGGAGTCATGAGCCAAGAAATGTGACTAGCCCTGAAACTGGAAAGGCAAGAAAACAGATTCTCTCCTAGATCCTCCATGAAAAAATTCAGACCTGCCAACACCTTGATTTAAACCCAGTAAGAGTCATACCAAACTACAGACCTATAGAACTGTGAGACAATAATTGTGTATTGGTTTTTAAGTCACTAAGTTTGTGGCAGTGTGTTACTGTAGCAAAAGATAACAAATATAGTCTTAAAATGTTTGCTTAGATAACTTAAATACAGTTTAAAAACTATATGCACTCTCACACATTTTCATGAAAACATCTAAAATTTTTCATGATGGCTGGCTGGGCTCGTTGGCTCAGCCTGTAATCCCAGACTTTGGGAGGCTGAGGCCAGTGGTTTGCCTGAGCCTGAGGGTTTGCGACCAGCCCCAGCAACTTGGTGAGACCTTGTCTCTACAATTAAAATAAAAAATAGCTGGGTGTGATAGCACACGTCTGTAGTTCCAGTTACTTGGTAGACTAAGGCGGAAGGATTGTAGGTCGACGCTGGGGTGGCCATGAGTAAGCCACTGCACTCCAGCCTGGGCGACAGAGTGAGACTCCAACTCAAATAAATACATAAATAAAATAAAAATTTTCATAAGTTTAAATAGTTGAAAAGGATGTGATTTTTTGGTACAAGTATATATTGCACTTAAAAACCAAGCCCAAAAGAGAAGGAATGAATAGGAAGCAAAAAACTTGTGAGATTTTGGGGGCACTATCAAAAGAATACATTTTTTAAAAATAGGAGTTAAAGAAGCAGAAGAGAGAGGCAAAAGGGTAGAAAATTTATTTAAAGAAATAATAGCAGAAACCTTTACAAATCTGGGGAAAGATATACATATCCAGGAACAGGAAGTTCAAAAATCTCTAGTCAGATTCAATCCAAGTAAGACTACATCAAGACATAATCAAATTGTCAAAAATCAAAGACAAAGAAAGGATCCTGAAAGCAGCAAGAGAAAAGAAGCAAATCACATATAATGAAGTTCCAATAAGACTAGCAGTAGACTTGTCATTAGAAGTCTTACAGGCAGGAGAAAGTAGGATGACACATTCAAAGTGCTGAAGGAAAAAAACAAAACGAAATAAAACTGTACTTGGTAAAGCTGTCCTTCAGGAATGAAGGAGAGACAAAGACTTTCTCAAACCAAAGTTGAGAAAGTTCATCACCACCAGACCTGTATTATAAGAAATATTAAAGAGAGTTCTTCAAGGTAAAAGAAAATAATGCTAATACTCACTGGGAAAAGTAAATACATTGCCAAATGCAGAATACTCTAACACTGTGTGATGTGCAAATCACCCGTATCTTTAGTATGAAGGTTAAAAGCCAAGACTATTAAAAAGAATAAAAACTACAACAACTTGTTAAGGAATACACAGTATAAAAATATACATATATAAGTTGTGACATCAAAATTAAATTTTATGGTAGGGTGGTGGAGTAAAACTGTTGAGTTTTCAAAATGCAATCAAAGGTAAGTAATTATTTTTAAATAATCTGTTACAGCTATAAAATATTTTATTAAGTCTCATGGTAACCACAAAGAAAAAAAAAAACCTGTAGTAGATATACAAAAGATATATATATATAAAGAAATCAAAGCATGCCATTAGAGAAACTCACTTAATCACAAAGGAACCACAGTAAGAAAAAAAAAATCACAGGATCTACAAAACAACCAGAAAACAGTTAACAAAAAGACAGTAATAAATTTTTACCCATAAATAATTACCTGAAATGTCCAATGAAGAGACATAGAGTGACTAAATGGATTTTAAAAAACAAGACTCAATTATATGCTAGCTGCAGGAGAGTTATTTCAACTTTAAATATACAAATAGACTAAAAGTAAAGGGATGAAAAAAGATATTCCATGTAAATGAAAACCAAAATGGAGCAGATATTTTATATCTGATAACATAGACAAAGTAAAAAACTGTAAAGAGACAAAGTAAATCACCATATAATGATAAAAGGATCAGTTCAGGAAAATGCTATAACAGCTGTAAATATCTATACACCCAACATCTGAGGACTTAAATATATAAAGCAAATATATTAGGCCTGGAGAGATTGCAATACAGTAATAGTAAGGAACTTCAACACCTCACTTTCAGCAGTGGACAGATCACCCAGACAGAAAAACAGTAAAGAAACACTAAATTTAAGTGACACTATAGATCAAATGGACCTAGCAGATATATCAAGGGCATTTCATCCAACAGCTGCAGAATACACATTCTTTTAAACTGACATGGAACATTCTCCAAGAGAGATCAAATGTTAGGCCACAAAATAAGTCTTAACAAGTTTAAAAGACTGAAATTATATTAAGTATCATTTATGATCACAATGGTATAAAACTAGAAGTCAATAACAGAAGGAATTTTGGAAAATTTGCAAATACATGGAAATTAAATAACATGATCCTAAATAATCAATGGGTCAAAGAAGAAATAAAAAGGGAAATTTAAAAGAGACAAACAAACACAAATAGACATACAATATACCAAAACATATGGAATACAGCAAAAAACAGTTCTAAGAGGAAAGTTTATAGTAAGAAGTGAGATATCAACAAAGAAAGATCTCAGATAAGGAACTGAACATTATACCTCAAGGAATTAGGAAAAAGAGCAAACTAAGTTTCAAAATTAGAAGGAAGGAAATAATAATGATCAGAGAAGAAATAAATGATCTAAAGGTTAGAAAAATTTAGAGTCTATCATACTCAGTGATCTATCACAGAAACAAAGAACTGAGTACCACATGTTCTCACTCATAAGCGGACCCTGAACATTTACCATAATACAGTAAGAAAGGGATTGGCAGTAACCGGATACTGTCAGGGGAGGGAAGAAGTACACAGCATCAATAAGGGCACCTGATCTCAAATCAGGAAAATGGAGGACCAAAGGGAAGCCCAAACTTTACCTGTATGATGACTAATTGTATACCTAATTCTGAATTGTATCCCGCGTCTTTAAAATGAAAAAATAAAGAAAAAACTAAAAAAAGAAAAAAGCAACAAAGTTGAGTTCAATTTTCTGAAAACATAAGCAAAATAGATAGACTTTTAACTTGATTAAGAAAAGACTCAAGATCAGAAATCAAAGGAGAGAGATTATAACTGATATCACAAAGATACAAAATATCATAAAAGATTACTATGTACAATTATATTTCAACAAACTGGATAACCTAAAAGAAATGAATAAATTCTTAGATATACCCAGTATATCAAGAAATAAAAAATCTGAACAGATTGACAAGTAAGGAGATGGAGTCTGTAATAAAGTATTTAATCTAAAGCCCAGATCCTGATGATTTCACAGTTGAAGTCTACCAATCATTTAAAGAAAAACTAATACCAACTCTTCTCAAAATCTTCAAGAATATTGAAGAAGAGGGAATATTTCCAAACTCTTTTTTACAAGGCCAGAATTACTTTTCTACAAAAGCTAGATGAAGACACTTAAAAATAAAAAAGAAAAGAAAGTTATAGGCCAGTATCCCTGATGAACATAGAATACTAGCTTCAACAGAATACTAGCAAATTAAATTCAACAGCATATTAAAAGAATCATTCACCATGAGTAGGTGAGATTTATCCCAGGAATACAAAGATAGTTCTACATAAGCAAATAATAAATATGATACACTACACTAATAGAATGAAAACCAAAAACCATATAATCATCTCAATGGATACAGAAAAAGCATTAAAAAAAAATTAAAATCCTTTCATGATAAAAACTTTAAATTAGGTATGAAAGGAATATACCTTAATATAATAAAGGCCACATATAACAAGCACAGAGCTAAGAGCATAGTCAATAGTAAAAAGTTGAAAACCTTTTCTCTAAGATCAGGAATAAGACAAGGATGGCAACTCTCCTCACCACTTTTCAACATATTATGGATATCCTAGTTAGAACAATTAGACGAGAAAGAGAAGGCACTCAAATTGGAAAGGAAGAAGGTAAATTGTTTCAGTTTGCTGATGAAATGATCTTATACAGAGAAAACCCTAACAACTCCACCAAAATATTGTTAGAATTAATAAATAAATTCAGCAAAGTTGCAGAATACAAAATCAACATACAGAAAAATCAGTGGCACTTTTATACAGTAACAATGAACTATCCAAAAAGAAAAAGTAAGAAAATTCCATTTGCAATAGCTACCAAGAATAAAATACTTAGGAATAAATTTGCCCAAGGAGATGAAAGATTTGTACAGTGAAAACGGTAAAGCATGGATGAAAAATATGGAAGACAACACAAACAAATGGACAAATATTTTATGTTCATGGAATCAAAGAATATTGTTCAAATATCCTTACTACCTAAAGTGATCTACAGATTCAATGCAATCATTATAAAAATTCAATGACATTTTCAGAAATAAAAAAAGTCCTAAAATTTGTAGGAAACCAGAAAAGACCCCTAATAACCAAAGTAACACTGAGCAAAAAGAACACAGTTGGAGTATTGTACTGTACTACCTGACTTCAAATTATACCACAGAACTATAGTAATCAACACAACATGGTGCTGGCATAAAAACAGACATATAGACCGATGGAACACAATTGAAAGCACAGGCATAAACCTATGCATTTACAGTCAATGTATTTTTGACATAGGTGCCAAGAACACACAATGGGAACAAAAGAACCTTCAATAAATGCTGTTGGGAAAACTGGGTAACCACATATAGAAGAATGAAATTAGATCCTTATCTCACACAGTATACACTAGTAAACTCAAAATTGATTCAGAACTTTAAACATAATACCTGAAATTGTAAAAATACTAGAAAAAAATAGGCATAAAACTCCCTGACATTGATGTGGGCAATGATTTTTTGGTGGTATGAATCCAAAACCACTGATAACAAAAGCCAAGATAGACAAATGGGATTGCATCAAACTAAAAAGCTTCTGTACAACAAAGAAAACATTCAATACAGTGAAGCGACAACCCATGGGATGGAGAAAATATTTGTAAACCATATGTAAAAAAACATATGGTTCTTTTATGGCAAACAACTCAGTAGCAAGAGAACAAATGACCTCATTTAAAAATAGGCAAAGGACCTGAACAGACATTTCTCAAAAGAAGAGATACAAATGGTCAACAGATACATGAAAAATGCTCAACATTACTAACCATCAGTGAAATGCAAATTAAAACCACAACGAGCTATCACCTCACACTTGTCAGAATGACTATTATCAAAAAACTAAAAGACAAGTATTAGCAAAGATGCAAAGAAAAGGGAATCCTTGTATACTGTTGATGAGAATGCAAATTAGTACAGTCATTATGAAAAACAGTATGACAGTTCCTCAGAAAATTAAAAACAGCCCTACCATATGATCCAGCTATCCCATTACTGGGTATATAGCCAAAGGATATGAAATCATTATGCTAAAGAAATATCTGTACTCCCATGTTCATTGCAGTGCTATTCACTATAGCTACGATATAGAATCAACCTAAGTGTCCCTCAGTGGATGAATGGATAAGGAAAATGTGGTGTATTTACACACAATGGGATACTATTAAGCCTTTAAAAAAAAAGGAAATTCTGTCATTTATGGCAACATAGATGGAACTGATAGTCATTATGTTAAGTGAAATAAGCTAGGCATAGATACACAAATACTGCACAATCTTACTTAAATGTGAAATCTAAAGTTGAACTCATAGAAACAGAGTAGAATGGTGGTTACCACTGACTGGGGCAGAAGGGTTTACAGAGGTATTGGTCAAAGGATACAAAATGTCAGTTAAATAAGAAAAATAAATTTAAGAGATCTATTGTACAAGCTGGTAGCTATAGTTAATAATAATGTATGATATTCTTGAAAATGACTAAGAGAGTAGATTTTCGGTGTTCTCACCACAAAAAATGATAAGTATGTGAGTTAATGCATAACATCAATTAGTTGTTTTTAGTCATTCCACAATATATGCATATTTCAAAACATCATGTGGTACACTATAATTACATACAATTTTTATTTGTCAATGAGAAAAATAAATACATGAAAACTGATACATCACTCTTTAAATAAAAAATCTAAATTTTATAATGATTTTATATTCACCAAAATCTGTTTTAAAAATACATATTTAGACTCTTTTAACAGATAAGAAAAATCTCAATGATTACCTTTTCTTTTTTAAATTATATTTTATTCCATTTTCCTCTCAGAATTGTGTCCTAATTAATATAATTTTATGGTTAAATGTCTTATCTATCATTCTCCACATTTCTCCACAATAAACACATGTATGCAAATGACAATGTAGGACGGGCTCGGTGGCTCAGCCTGTAATCCCGCGCTTTGGGAGGCCAAGGTGAGTGGATTGCCTGAGCCCGCGGGTTCGAGACCCTCCTGGACAACTTGGCGAGACCTCATCTCTACACTTGGTAGCACACGCCTGTAGTTCCGGCTACTTGGAAGGCTGAGGTGGAAGGATTGCTGGAGCCCAGCAGGTTGAGGCTGCGGTGACTGGGAGTGGCCACTGCACTCCAGTCAGGGTGACGGAGTGAGACTCCAACTCAAAAAACAAAAAAAAAAACAAATGACAATGTAATATTTTCTCAAAGATAAAGCTGTATGTCTTAGTTATAATTAATAATACATGATTATCAAATCATATGAATGTTATGGATATTGGTAATTATCAAATTTATAAGTTAAAATTTTGTGGGAATTGCATTCCTTTGTAAGATGTCGTTTCTGTTTTTCTAATTTAAATCATAGTCACAGATAAATATGACTTATTGCTAGTAAGACAGGACTTAGTATTTCCTATTTTTATATTTGTTAAATGAGAGACATTATTTACATAGTAAGTAAAAGAAAATAGAATAATTTTTTACGACACCTCTCAATTCTTAAAAATTTTTCCAATTCATAGTGATACAAAAAAATTATATTTAAAAATCTGATTCACAAAAAACTAAAGATAGAATTACCACTTGACCCAGCCATTCCACTACTAGGTATCCACCCAAAGGAAAAGAAATCAATCTATAAAAAAATAAACCTACACTTATATGTTTATTGCAGCACTCTTCACAATAACAAAGATGTGAAATCAACCTGTGTCCATCAGTGGATGACTGGATAAAGAAAATGTGATATACTTACACAGTGGAATACTATTTAACCATAAAACAGAATGAAATCACGTCTTGCAGCAACATGGGTGGAACTGGAGGTCATTATCTTAAGTGAATTAAGTCAGACACAGAAAGACAAATATCGCATGTTCTCACTCATGAGTGGGTGCTAAAAAGTATGCACACATGGATGTAAAGAGTAGGGTGGTAGCAAATGGAGACTTGGAAGGTTGAGGGGGTGGGAGACAATGATAAGAAATTACTTATGGGGCACAATGTATGTTATTTGGGAGATGGATACCCTAAAAGCTTGACCACTCACTTGACCACTACGCAATCTATGCATATTACAAAATTGCTGGTACCCCATAGAGGTATTTAAAAACATCTAGCTTCTGACCACTGTGATACCTATCTTTAATTTTGTTGAAGGTCAAAAATAAAAAAAGTTTTTACTTACCAAAGGATTTTTTTTTTTAAACCTGGCCCTTAGAATCATTAACTTGCTCATTTACTGGGAAATAGTCAAGAAGGCTTTATGGAGGTTTATCAAATACTTCTTAATTATACTCATTATACTTTTATTTAGTTTACTTGCTTATGGAGCTAAGATTAGATGACTGTTGAGTAAAAACCAACGCCACAAAAGTGGAAATTGTGCTTTTCCCATTGGCTACATATATATTGGAGACATGTATATAATCTCAAAGTGTCTTGGAAAGATGTAAAGTCAGACAGAGAGTCACTCTCGAGTATTATTATACATAGATTGGTAATTTCATTTAATAGTTTTGGACAATTGCTCACACATTTGAGAGGATGAAATAGAATATCTGTCTAGGAAAGGGAGGAGAAATTAAAACTAACGGAGTGATTTTTTTTAATTTCAAGGCATTATTACCTCCTAGATTTATTTGGAAACATGTTGTCCTATTTCCATACACAAGGAAGCATTTTGCTTTAAAGGTGCAGTTTGACCTGGTTTGTGGATACTTATGCCAAAACAAAAGACAAACCAAAAAAAGACAGTACTGGCCACTTGTAAATGTGGAACTTAAAAGAAGTGAATAAATAATTTCTATTTATAGTAGAATCGATAACATTTCTATTAAGTTAATCTAAACCTAATACATACACAACAGGAATGAATTAATAAGCAGAGAATTGATTGGCAAGGGCTGCCAACAGACTTGCAACTTGCTTCCATAACACTTTAGTAACAAGTTAATGAAATGGCTTCTCCTACCTGTCTGAATAAATGTACAAGATAGTATAAAATATGAACTTACCTTCAAAATATGGTCCTCTTACTGAAGCTGTAACACTGGTTAAGGAACTTTTTCACCTTGTCCTTGAAAACATACACCTGCGCCCTTGAGGAAGAAGCAGCTGAATTGAATTCTCACCACACTCTTTCCACTTAAAAAATTGCAGAGAGGGTGTACCTCATACTCGACTGGATTTCCTGAAATGCGTACCGCGTATCTCAAGCACACATTCTATTCTAGGGCAAACAGAAGGGTAAGCCCCAGAGTCTTGCCTTGAGTTCGTCACCTGGATAGAATAAGGCACTATGATGTTCCATATTTTTTTCCATTTTCCCCATGTTCTGTCTCACTGCTTTGCTCTCCTAGAAGATTCCATCTTCTCTTCTCTCCTTTATCTCCTTAAACTTGCTTCCATGATTTTAATTGCCAGCCATACATGGATGAACACCAAATATTTATATTTAGCTCTCCTAAGGTGATACGTTTCTTGGCAGTAGCCTGGGAATGAAAGAGGGGAGGCTGGCAGATGAAATTGCCATTGTTCCTTCTGTCCCGTCCTATAAAATGTCTGAATTCAGAACATCTTGACTCTCTTATCCTGGGTTCTCCTGTAGTAGGAACCCTTTACAGAGAGACGGGACGCTGAGGCTTCTTTGCCAGGAAGCAGCGTTTATTTGTGCCAACACCGACTCAGCGGATTCACATTCAAAGGCTGAGCCCAGAATGCAGCGGGACTTTCCTTCATCTTCATTGCCTTACATACTTTTTGCTAACTGCTTTTTTACACTTTACCCCCTCTGTCTCCCTTATATGGCAACATACATTTTGATTGGGTATTTTATGACACAGGTTTGTAACAGGTTTACGCATACACACTCAGACACGGGCTACACCATGTTACTTCCTTTTTACTCTGGGAAGGCTCTTAACACACTCCAAAGCAGAATCTGAGACAAGACTCCTGTGAAGGGAGGAGTGAGACAGGTGAGTGAAGAGGGAAAGGGATAGCCCACAAAGGAAACTATCCAATTGACCACCACTGTGGGAGACTGGCTGCTGAATACCCCAGGATCATCTGAGAAGCCTAATGAAGTGTCTCAGAACCATCTCTTAGGGCAAGAACAGAGTGGGAAGTCTTTTCCTACCAGCTGTAGTGGCTCAGGGATTACCCTGCAGGGAGGTAACTTCCCTACAGCTGGGTTGCATTTGTGTGAGTGTCCACTAGCATCCTGCCATGTCAGAGAAGCTGAGGCCAGGAGCTTCTAGGTGGTACCTGCATGAAGTCGATCAAAGCCCATGCAGAACTGGACATGGGAATACTAGGTGAGATGCAGAGGACTTGAAGAGGTCACAAAGGTGATGGATACAAAATACAGGATTTTAGAGCCATGCTGTGTCCTTAACAGAATATACAAGACAAGGAAAGACACAAGACCCACACATGTTTCAGGTCTCTTAATTGATTCAACAAGACTTTGCTAAGGCTGGGGGCAGTGGCTCATGCCTGAAATCCCAGTACTGTGGGAGGCTGAGGCAGGAGGATTGCTTGAGGGCGGGAGTTTGAGACCAGGCTTGGCAACATAATGATGCCACTCCCCTCTCCCATCTCAATCAATCAATAAAATAAAAACAACTGGGTGTGGCGCTATCCACCTATAGTCCTAGCTATTTGGGAGGCTGAGGAGGGAGGACTGCTTGAGCCTAGGAGTTTGAGATTGCAGTGAGCTGTGATCCTGCCACTGCACTCAAACCAGGGTTTGACAGAGCAAGACCCTGCTTCAAAACAAAAAACAAAAAACAAAAAAAGAATGCCGACAGCTTCTAGCTCTTAAATTCAACGGCATGAAATTGCCTTTCAGGTATCTGAAATCTTCCTCTATGTCTCCACTCGTTTCTGATAATTCTTCTATGTGGGATCCTCTTTGGTGTCTCCCGTTCAATGTGGTGATCCCAGATTCCATCTTGGTGATCGCAGATTCCATCTTCTCTTCTCTCCTTTATCTCCTTAAACTTGCTTCCATGGTTTTAATTGCCAGCCATACATGGATGAACACCAAATATTTATATTTAGCTCTGCATTTTCCCCTGGGGCTGCAGACCTATTTATCCACCTGTTTCATGGATATCCTCCCCTGGGATACCTCAAGTAAACCTGAAATGCAACATGCACTAATTTATCTTTCCTGCCACTCCCAGATCGGAGGGCTCTAATTCCCCATGCCAATACTGCAATCATTATTCAGCCATTCCAACTGGAAACCTGGAAGACTCCCTGGCCTTCCTTTTGCACTTTGCACATGAGACTCCTGTTGATTTTATTTCTTGAACACACTTGCACTCATCTACTTTCCTTCATCTTCAGCATCACTTAGTCCAGGACATCATTATCTTTTGCCTGGATCACTCCAGAAAGGCCTCTCACTACTTTAATTCACTTCAACCTTCCATTCTATTCCCAACTTGCGCCCCCAAGAGTGGTCTCAATAAAATGTAAATCAAACCATGTTATTCCCTTGCTTAAAATTCAATGACCTTCAGGCGCCAAAAGGATACAATTCTGACTGTTTATCATGACTTACAAGGTCCTTCATGATTTAACTCTGACTACTAGTGTTACCCAAAATAAGCAATTATGCAAATACAGTTTTCTCCACCTGGAATGCCCTTGTAAATATAATTGAGACTCATTAATATCCCACTGTGTTAAAGGGGCTGTTTACTTGGTTATTATCCACTTTGGGGAACGGAATCTGTTTTTATTATGAAATATTTTAAGCACACAGGAAAGCAGAAAAAAATCCTGAAAAATACCTCCATACTTTGTCAAATCTTACAACATTGATATATTCCCTCAGATATATTTTCTTTTTTAAGAAATAAAGCATTGTAGATACAGTTGAAGCCCCTAGTTCCCCTCTTTTCTTCCCTCCCTCTCCAGAGGTAGCCATTCCACTGAATTTGGTGTTTATCATTTTATACTTCTACTAGTTTTCTCATGTATTCACAAATTACAGACAATATTGTGTTGACTACTTTTAAGCTTTGTGTAAGCAGTATCCAATGGTATGTATCCTGCAACATGTTCATTAACTCAACAATGCTTTTAAGATTTATCCAAGTTGATGCACAGGGCTCTAATTCTGAAGGGCCAGTTGGCATTCCACTATGTGAACATACCACAGTGTATTTATCCATTCGCCTATTGACAGTTATTTAGGTTGTTTTCAATTTTCTTCTATTACAAATAATGCTGTAATAAACATGTTGTGTATATCTCTCCTGTGCACATGTGGGCAGGTATTTCTAGGTTATGTACCTAGGTTGGAATTGTTAATAGAAGGACATGCACATCTTAAGATGTAATACCTATTTTCTCCAAAAATTCTTCAAGAAACAAGTTAGTATAAAATTTTCTCCAAAGGCAGTAGAATCTTGACCCTACTTGACCCTACAGGTAAGGTTCAAGTACAAATCTAGTCCAAGCATGAATGCACAACCATGCTTAAGATGAGGTTCTTAGGTTAGCAACTTTGTGAAGTTTATAAGCGGGCCTTATAATGATTGAGTCTGTATTCGATCTTGAGAATCTTTTAGTGCCTACTATGTGTATATGAATGTGTGTGTGTGCCTGTTCTGTTTGTTTAAGCAAGAAAGGAATTTATGTCTTCTGGTATCAGTCTCTAGCTCCTTCTCGATGGAGGAACTGGTGCTAATGGCCTTCTGAATGTTATTGGCTGAAATCAAGGGTTGCTTGCTTATAGCAAAAATAGCTCTTATTAGAATAATGAAAACAAGTTTGTTTTTCTTTATTCTACAATGATTAATCAAGCTACACGTAAAGGCCACTTACATTCAAAAGTGCACATTTTTCTTTCTCTGTTACACTGCCTTGCACTGCTCTCAAAACGTGGCTCCCCTTCCTTCCTTTGTTTAAGCTTTCTCAACTCGCTTATCTTATCTATTAAAAAACTGCTGATGTCTGAAGGAAGCCCAGCACCGGACCACCTGATATCCACGAGATGTGGAAGAACTGCAAGTACTTAAAAGAAGCAGCTGTTCCTCTCAATGAGAATCTTCTGGACTCTTTCAAAACCCTTGAATCTCTTAAAATATTAATGAACTTTTTGAGTGTAACCCCCCCTCTCATGTGTTCTAAAAGTTTAGGTTTTACTTTAATCATTAGCCAAGTTTTGTACTCTATATGCTTATTATGCTTATTATTCCTCTGTATAGTAAATCATAAAGAATGGGAAATGTGCTGTCCAAGAAGTATTTTAAAAGCTTATGATCTCAAAAAGGCAGGATCAGTGAAAACTGATTGCTGCTCCAGATGTTATCCGAACACTCGTATAGAACAATAGTCACATGAAAAGAAAGGTCAACAGAAGCAAAACACTCCAAGCAATCGTCCTGTTGTATGTAGGCACTATTAATCATGAGTTAAAATAGACAATACATTGTATGTTTAAATACTCAAAATGAAGTGTGCCTCTTTGAGTGAGTGCCAGTAATAATACTGACTTGTTCCCTGCTGCCTTGGTTACAGAATAAACTCCATTTTCTCCAGCCCTCTGCCTCTCAATCAACTGCAAGGGAAAGCAGCTTGCCTAGTTTTATCAGAGTATGAAGACTTGGTTTTCTTCTGAGTACTCAGGTGCTAAAAGCCATTTCTGTTCATGTATGCAGTCAGACAATAAATGCTTATTGGGTGTCTACTACATAACTGGCACATTCTAGATGCTAGGGTATACCAGTGAGCATAACAAAGTTCTGGCTCTCAAGAACTTGTATTCTGATGGGGGAAGACAACACATAGATGAATAAACACATAAACATATGATATGTTACCTGGTAATAGTGCGATAAAGCAAAATGAGAGAATAGGGAATGTTGGGAAAAGGGGGAAAAGCTATTGTTTTGTAAAATGGGTCATGCTCAGAAACAGAGAACCAAACACCACATGTTTTCACTTATATGCAGGAACTAAATTGCCACAAAGATGGAAATGATAGACACCATGGACACCAATAAGGGGGGAGGCAGGAAGGGAGGGTAGGGTTCAGAAGTTACCTGTTGGGTATAATGTTCACTATCTGGGGAATGAGCCACCTGAGATCCAATCCCCACCACTACAAAATATGTCCATGTAACAAATATGTGACAAACATTCCCCCTGAATCTAAAATGAAAATGAGAATAAAAATAAAAATAAATGTTTAAAATGTGGTCTGGAAGATCTTGTTGCAAAGGTGATATTTAAATATGTACTAAAGAAGTTCGGGAGGAGAGTCATGTGATTTTACAGGGGGAGAGCTTTTAAAGCAGGGGGCATAGTAAGTGCAAAGGTCCCCTGGAGTGAGAGGGTGCTGGGCATATTTGAGAACTCTCAGGAGGCCAAGTGGCTGAGGCAGAGCCAGCAAAGAGTGGGCAAAGGCGACAGTGGCTGAGGTCAGGGGTTGGTAGTACTGGGAGAGAACTTCTGATTTTACTCTGACTTGGTAGGAAGTAATTGGAAGGATCTCAGCAGAGGATTGCCATGATCTAAGTTTTTGAGCAGTCACTCTGATTATAAGAACAGAAACAGGGAGGCGATGACCACAATTCTGGTGAGAGATGATTGTGACTTGGACCAAGATTTTGACAGTGGAGGCATCAGGAATGGGTCAGATTCTGGTTGTATTTTGAAAGAGGAACTAACAAGATATGGGCCTGGATTGGATGTGGGTTGTAATAGCAGGAGAGGACTCATGGGTGACCCCAAGATTTCTGGCACGAATAATGGGAAAATGGAAAACAGGAAAACAGCTATTACTTAGATGGCGAAGATTTGGATAGGGACAGATAGGGGGAGGAGTAAAGAGTTTCTTTTGAGACAGTGTTAAGTCTGAGATTCCTATGAGACTTACAAACAGAAACATTTAGTAGGAAGTGAGATATATGAGCTTGGAATTTATGGTTGAAATCTGGACCAAAGGTATGAATTTCGGAGTCCTCAACATCTAGATGCTTTTATGAAACTGGGTGAGGTCTTTTAGGAAGTTAGTTTGAATAGAGCTTCGAAGAGGATTGAGGGCCGAGTCCCAGGGCCCTCTGACATTTAGAAGTCAAGGAAATGAGGGGAGAACTGCAAAGGAGATGTAATGGGTGATCTTTGAGACAGGAAGAGGAACAAGAGACTGCTGTCCAAAGGAAAAGAGTGTTTCCAGAAAGAGGATGTGGCACCTTCTATTACATGGCGTAGGTAGATCAAATTTAAGGTTGAACGTTGATTTTGAATTCAGTAACGGAAAGATTATTGGTGATCTTGACAAAAACGATTTTAGTGGAGTGGTAGAATGAAATGACCATTTGGAGCAGGTTCAAGATAAGATGGGAAGAGAGGAATTGTAGAAAAAGAAAACAGACAACTCTTTCAAGATGAGATTTTGTTTAAATGTCTCTCTTAATGCTTGGGGTCTAAATGTAAAAGGGCACCCACAGTTAGACAGAAACTTGACCCTTGCTGTGTAATGCCCTTCAGTGATCCTTGGCTATGGTGGCTCTAAATAGTCACCCCCAAGTTCTTCATCCTTAGGGCCAGGTGGCTATGCCTTTTCCTAACTTATCTGCATGGGGAGTTCATATTCACGCTTCAAAATCATGCTTAAGTATCTCGGCATGTGTGAATTTCTCTTAGCCTTTCAGACAGAACAAATCATTCAGGGCTTTATATGTGTTTGTAGCATAACCAGCTTGTGGTATATGCTGTCTTCTCCAATAAGAAGTACTTTATGACAACACGTGCTGTAACTTCACAGAATCTCCAGTGTTAGGTACAGTGTCTGCCTAGCACCTAGTGATGTTCAGTTAATGTTGGTTGAACTAAACAGAATTATTGTAAAGAAATGTCGTGTCCTGGCCTTCCCTCCCATTGCCAAGGGGACAGCGGTGTGCCCTGCTATTTCTGTGGGGGAAGGAGCAACATGATTCGTCTCCAGGTGAACCTGAAACAAGGTTCTTGAGGGGAGTTTGGCAAAACCCTTGTTTTTATTTTTGCTTTTCTTATTATGAATACTTCCAGTGGAAATCAGAGGGGGCATCATAGATGCATACCACCAGAGACCTGCCTAGTGTCTTTGGCGTGTTCCATCATGTTGACTTGTGGTGGCATTGAAGTGGGTGACCCTGAAATGTTCCTTTTCTCATATGTAATTAGGCCATGCTAAGGGCTTCATGAGTTTTTTACTCAGGTTACTGTATTTTTCTAATGTGCCTTCACCAAGTACCGATTTCATTTCATTCCCAGAATCATTTGAATTACATTTGAAACAGTCTTTTATTGCATTTTGAAAGCCTTTTGAGATGACAAATTATTTATTTCTATATGCATTCAGTTGTTCTTTTCCTTCTATCTCTTCCTGGCTGAAAGTTTCTATGTATTATTTTGTATGCTATCTGGCCAAGAGGGCGGTTGTCTGAAATATAGTTCTAAATCATTCCTAAAGAATATGATCTTTTGGATTTACTTTCTATGTTTATTCCTGGGTTTCTACTATTAATTAGCAAATTCATTTCCTGATAGCCACAATGAGGTTAGAATAAATGTACCCAGCTAGGTATTCAGCAAAGCCCAATGTATTCAGAGTGGTAGCAGGAGACCAATTCTATTCTGATAAACACCATTAAAAGGCAAAGATAAATCAAATCTTATGGCCTTACTCAGCAAGTTTTATTCTACAAAAGGAATCTAAGCTGAACCACAGCTGTAATTTGGAGTCAGCTCAAAATGACTGCTTTGTATTTTTCTCAAGGGTCAGAAAAGCAAATCTGTATTCTGCTAGTCAGGCATGCCGTCAAGAGTGCCACCTTCACCTGGGTTGTTTGGAAGATCCACAAGTCTTGGTAACTTGGTGGATTTTGATGCACAGCCATGAGTTCCACAGGGTATTAATTCTGCTCCATTGCTTGTCCATTTGAACTAAAAAGTGTCGGTGAATACATTATACTTGGGGACCTCCAAATCCCATTTTAGTTCATTGTTATTCTTGAGGTCACTGATCTTCTTTGCTATCTTTCGGTATCCAGAGCACATTTTAAGTTTGCTGCTATTGTGTCCTTTTTCATTTATCTTTGACAATCGCATCAGTTCTTCCTCCTGAGGAAATTAACGTTACCTTTGTTCACAAAGCTAGAGTATTTGGAAAAGTCAATGTATGTGGCATAGTACTCTGTGGTATTTCTACACAGAAACATTTCTGCTATATTTCAGTGATGCCCTTAGTTAGCTTATTTATGGTGAATCGCCATGTAGAAATGATCACTATGAATTCATTTGTTACTTGAGAAAAACTACTTTCACTTTGATTTTATGAGTGGGCCTATTAAAGGAAATATAACAAAACCATTGCTAGAGAGCTGGCTCTGTGGGGACTGTGGAAGCCATGCCTATTTCTGTCCAACTGTCCTCAGTATGTCCTTCTTACATGGGAAAGCCACTGTTAGGAGTTCACATAGGGAGTAAGATAGATATTTTTTCTTTTCTTTTCTTTTTTTTTTTTTGAGTTGGGGGTCTCACTCTGTTTCCCATACTGGAGTGCAATGGCAAGATCGTGATTACTTCAACCTTGTCCTCCTGGGCTCAGGCGCTCCTTCTGCCTCTGCCTCCTGAGTAGCTGGGTCTACAGACACATGCCACCATGCCCGGCTAATTTTACAATTTTATTTTTTAATTTTTTGTAGTTATGAGGTCTTGCTATGTTGCCCAGGCTGGTATGAACTCCTGACTCCTGGGCTCAAGTAACCCACCTGCTTCAGTCTCCCAAAGTTCTGGGATTACAGGTGTGAACTGCCATGCCAGGCATCTTTTTCATTTTTATTAGCTATCTCCATTTTCATGATTTGGGCTAAACCACGGTAAATCTATTGTATTTCTGTCCACTTCTTGTGATAGTGGATATTATTTTACACTATTGATATCACCAATGTTTAGGTCAGAAAATGAATTATGAAGGATGGGATTTTCTGACCAGAAAAAATAAAAAACATGCATCAGTAATACCCCAGGGTAGATGGAGGTATATAGAAATGAAGCTAGAGGTTGTGAGAAATTAAAGAAGCATCTTTAATTATATCAGTAGAAAATTATCTGACCATAAATTCATATGTGTAAGAGGTACATGAATGTTTTATTGAGAAAAATGGGGGGTCAAGAAGGGTCTAGGCTTGGCATATGAATAGCATCTACAAACCAAGTATATAGGCTTTATTCATATCCACTCTTACTTTCATTTTTCAGAGTTCCTTCCTAATGCTCCAGTTATATGATATAGCTTCAGGAGAAGTAAACTTAACGACTCAAACTTACAGAGATAATTGTACTCCTCTTCGATTCCAATTGCTAAACTAATTTATTCACCGTTTAATGGTCTATGGTACAATGGCACAGGGTGAATGATTAGGCCACCTGACTCTGCTAGCTCGTGAATGCTAGCTAATGTGGCCAAAATTCCTTTTGTGACATTATGGTGAGGGCTGATCTTCCTCTGGTCTACAAGCAAGGTACATTTATAACTTATCATTCAAAGTAGAGGAATTTCAAGAGTAAACAGCGTAGCTAATGATTAACTTAGGCATAGGCAACCTCTCATTATTAGACTTTATAAGGAATAAACTGTCTTTAAAACTTTTCTGTTCTTGTAAAAAGCTCTTTGCTTTCGTATAGTTTGTACTAGAGAATTGAATTCACTTGTGAAAGGATTGGCAAAAAAAGGCCTTCTATTGTAGAAAAAACTGGAAATACTTTTATATAGGACCATCTAGATGGTGGGCTATGGAAAGACTCATTTGCTTTGATTTTATCTTAATAGGTTTAAGTCTAAGTGAAAACCTATTGAAACAAACAGATCTGTTTTTCTCTCCAAGATGACAATGACTCACAATGTATCACTGAGTGGAGCAGGAAAGAGATGCTCTTCAAAGATTGACCACAGAGACTTTGGGAGTTTGTCAATCTAGCAAAGGAAAAACCTGCAGGAAAAATAAATGAATGTTGGACATAGAAAGGGAGCAGTCAAGATGACAACACAGAGATAAAAAGGAGCCTCAGCCGGGCTCGGTGGTTCAGCCTGTAATCCCGCGCCTTTGGGAGGCTGAGGTGAGCGGATTGCCTGAGCCGGCGGGTTCGAGACCCACCTGGGCAGCGAGACCTCATCTCTACAATAAATCAAAAA
>NW_007055618.1:205361-208535 GCF_000164805.1 Carlito syrichta | reverse complement strand
AAAGGAGCCTCAAGTTCTCTCCTTTGTTTTCTTTTGAAGATAAGGAACGATGCATAGGATTAACTTGCCTCTGGTTTCTGGAAGATCTGAAAATGCTGCCATAAGGAGAGGTCAAGGGTTTTCTTCAGCCAAGTGAGTGGGGTAAAAAACATTTGCTATTTGGACTTTGATGGCAGGGAGTGTGAAATTATTTACTTAATATTCTCCATGTGGTTTTCCCCACTTATTGTATTTCTTTTTAGTTAACTGGTAGAAAACATGCCTGGCCTGTATGCAGAATATTTTTAGGAGGGCAGTTTGGAAATTGGAAATGGGGTAGGGATTTAAAGGATGAGGTTAGGCAGCCAGTTTCCACCCTACCTGAATATTAGAATAGCCTGAGGAGCCCAGACTTCACTCACTGTGAGTCTTAATTAATTTCCCTGGAGAGGAACCTGGATAATCTATTTTTTAAAGGTTTCTTAGTTCTAACGTGTAGTCAAACTTGGGAACCCCTGAGTTAGAATATATGACAATATAGTAATAGTTCATGAAGTTAATTCTCAAGGGGAATCAAATGTTAAGACTACATAGGTTGACTTGAGGGTCTGGAGTTTATTACCTTGGTTATTGAGATGTAACTGTGCTGATGAGATTCAACTTTTGTTGATCTGAATAGGAATTTATTTTTCTTTCACTTTAAAAGGATAGTTTCATTGGGTATAATCTAGGATAGCAAGTTTTCTCTTTCATTACATTAAAGATATCATTCCATTGTCTTTTGGTCTTCATGGTTTCTGTCTAGAAGTCAGCTGTTATTACATTTGTTCTTCTGTAAATAATGGGGTTTTCTTCCTTATAGCCCTGTTTAAAAATTTCTCTTTATTACTTATTTTCAGCAATTTGGTTGCAATATACCTTGGTTTTGTTTTGTTTGTTTAAATATTTCTTCTTGAAATTTATTAAGCATCTTGAATCTGTTGCTTTATAGTTTTCATCACATTTTTTGTCACTATTTCTTCAAATATTTTTTTCTATCCTGTCTCTCCTCCTTTTGTGAAAGTCTAATTCTAGGTTGTCTTAGTCAATTTTGTACTGCTATCACAGAACACCACAGACTGGGTAATTTAAAACAATCAATTTTTTTTTGGCTCACAGTTCTAGAGACTGGGAAATCCAAACTTGAGGAGTTCTGTCTGGTGAGGGTCTTCTTGCTACATCATACCATGGTGGAAGGCATCACATGACACGAGAGTGCATGCACAGTAGAGAGAGACTGGGACCAAATGCATCTTTTTATCAAGAATTCACTCTCATGATAACTAGCCCACTCTTGAGATAATGGCATGAATTCGTTCATGAGAGCAGAGCCCCAACTCTTAGGGGTCCCATCTCTCAATACTGTTGCATTTATGTTTTTAAATGCTAGGATTAAGTTTTCAACACATGAACTTTGGGGGATGCATTAAAACAATAGCTCATATATATTGCACTATTTGATATTGCCCCAAAGTCACTGAAAGTATATATATTTTTGTTTTTTATCTCTGTGCTTAATTATGGATTATTTCTATTGTTTTGTTTTGTTTTGTTTATCAAACACTTTTTTTTAATCAATATTTTTTATTAAGACTTAGTGGGGTACAGTTAAAGGTTAGGTGTACAATTACATTTCATTCAGGCACCCTGTTGATAAGAGGTGTTTCCCCATCCCCAGACAGATATTTGCGACTGTTAATCCCATCCCCCTCCCCCCCCACAGTTTCCCAGTACCGTCAGTCATTTTCTTATGGTATTACATTGGATGTTCAAGGTCCATTATATGAGTGAGAACATGTGATACTCGGATCTTTGTTTCTGTGAGAGGTCACTCAGTATTATAGACTCTAGTTCCATCCAGGTTGCTTAAAAAACAAAATTCATGATTTTGTTTTTTATGGCTGTGTAGTATTCCATCATGTATATGTACCACATTTTTTAAATCCAGTCCTCTTTTGACGGGCAGCATGGTTGTTTCCAGGTTCTTGCTATTGTGAACAATGCTACGATAAACATACGTGTGCAGGTATCTCTTTTATAGAGTGATTTGAGGTCTTCAGGGTATATTCCCAGTAGGGGGATTGCGGGGTCATATGGAAGGTCGATTTTTAGAGCTTTTAGGAATCATCACGCTGCTTTCCACAGAGGTTGCACTAGTTTACACTCCCACCAACAGTGTAGAAGTGTTTCCTTTTCACCACACCCTCTCCAGCAGCTGTTATTTTTTGAGTTGTTGATAATTGCCATTCTGACTGGAGTTAGGTGGTATCTCAGTGTGGTTTTGATTTGCATCTCCCTGATGATTAGTGAGGTTGAGCATTTCTTCATGTGTTTGTTGGTTGCTCAGATGTCCTCTTTTGTGAAGTGTCTGTTCATATCTTTTGCCCATTTTATAATGGGGTTGTTTGTTTTTTTCTTTTCAGCACCTTTTAGTTCCTTGTAGATCCAGGATGTTAAGCCTTTGTCAGACCTGGTGTTGGCAAATACTTTTTCCCAGTCTGTAGGCTGTCTCCCTGCTCTCTTGATGGTTTCTTTGGCTTTGCAGAAGCTTGTCAGTTTAATAAGGTCCCACTTGTCTATCTTCTCTCTTATGATCTGTGGGTTTCAGGTTTTGTTCAGGAATTGGATGCCAGTTCCAATTTCTATGAGGGTATTTCCTTCCTTTTCTAAGGTTCTTATGGTTTGAGGTTTTTCATTTAGGTCTCTGATCCATTTGGAGTTAACCTTTGTGCATGGGGATAGATAGGGGTCCTGTTTCAATCTTCTGCATGTGGTCAGCCAGTTTTCCCAGCACCATTTACTGAATAGGTTCTCCTCTCCCCAGCGGTAGGTGGTGGGGGCTTTGTCAATGAGTTGGTTGAGAAATTGAGGTTTTGCTTCTGGAATCTCAATTTTATTCCATTGATCTATATGCCTGTTCCTGTACCTATATCAAGCTGTTTTGATGATTGTAGCTTTATAGTAAAGTTTGAAGTCTGGTAATGTGATACCATCTGCTTTGTTTTTTTTGCTGAGGATTGTTCTGGCTATTCTTGGATGTTTGTGTTTCCATATGAATTCCTGTGTTGTTTTTTCCAGGTCTGAGAAGAATGTTGCTGGTAATTTGATGAGTATTGCATTGAATTTGTAGATTGCCTTAGGTAAGATGGACATCCT
>NW_007055618.1:201125-205321 GCF_000164805.1 Carlito syrichta | reverse complement strand
GACATCTTCACAATGTTGATTCTTCACGATACATGAGCATGGGATATTTTTCCACTTGTAGTGTGTCATCTTTGATCTTCTTTGAGCAGTGTTTTGTAATTTTCATTGTAAAGGTCTTTCACGTCTCTGGTTAGGAAGATGCCAAGTTATTTCATTTTTTTGTGGCTATTGTGAATGGAATTGTGTTTTTTATTTGGGTTTCTGTTTGTTTATTATTGGTGTAGAGAAATGCGATTGTCTTTTGTACATTTATTTTGTATCCTGAGACTTTGCCAAAGGCCTTTATCAATGTAAGAAGGCTTTTGACAGATTCTTTTGGGTTTTCAAGGTACACAATCATATCATCTCCAAAGAGAGATAATTTGATTTCCTCTTTTCCTATTTGGATACCCACGATTGCCTCCTCTTCTCTGATTGCTCTAGCCAGGACTTCCAATACTATGTTGAACAGGAGGGGTGAGAGTGGGCATCCTTGTCTAGTTCCAGTTTTCAAGGGAATTGGTTCCAATTTTTGTCCATTTAGGAATATGCTGGCTGTGGGTTTCTCATAGATGGCTTTTACTATTTTGAGGTATGTTCCCTGTATGCCTAGATGTTCCAGAGTTTTTATCAAGAAGGGGTGCTGGATTTTAACAAAAGCTTTTTCTACATCTAATGATATGATCATGTGGTTTTTGTTTTGACATCTGTTGATGAATTTAATTACATTTATGGTTTTACGAATGTTGAACCAGCCTTGCTTCCCAGGAATGAAGCCTACTTGGTCATGGTGGATGATTTTTTTTTTTTTTTTGAGTTGGAGTCTCACTCTGTCACCCAGACTGGAGTGCAGTGGCCACTCACGGGCACCACAGCCTTGACCCGCTGGGCTCCGGTGATCCTTCCGCCTCAGCCTTCCAAGTAGCCGGAATTACAGGCTTGCGCTACCATACCCGGCTGATTTTTTGATTTATTGTAGAGATGAGGTCTCATTGCCCAGGTGGGTCTCGAACCTGTGGGCTTAGGCAATCCACTCACCTCAGCCTCCCAAAGACGCGGGATTACAGGCTGAGCCACCAAGCCCGGCTGGTGGATGAATTTTGAGATGTATGCTGAATCTGGTTTGCTAGGATCTTGTTGAGAATTTTAGCATCTATGTTCATCAAAGATATTAGCCTGTAGTTCTCTTTCTTTGTTGGATCTTTACCTGGCTTGGGTATCAATGTGATGTTGGCTTTGTAAAACAATTTGGGGATAGTTCCATCTTTTTCCATCACCTGGAATACCTTCAGTTGGATTGGTATCAGCTCCTCCTTAAATGTCTTGTAGAATTCTGCTGGAAAGCCATCTGGACCAGGGTTTTTTTTTTTTTTTTGTTGGAAGTTTTCTTATTACATAGTCTATTTCCTTGATTGTTATTGGTCTATTTAGGGTCTCAATTTCTTCTTGTTCCAACCTAGGTAGGTTGTGTGAGGTCAGAAAGTCCTCCATTTCCTTAAGGTTTTCAAGTTTGTTTCCATACAAGTGTACATAGTAGTCTCTGATGATCTTTTGTATTTCTTCAGGGTCAGATGTGACTTCATCTTTTGTGTTTCTGATTGTGCTTATTTGGTATTTTTTCTCATTTTTTCTTGGTCAGTCTAGCTAGGGGATCATTGGTCTTGTTTATCCTTTCGGAGAACCAGCTTTTTGTTTCATTGATTTTTTGTATTATCTTTTTGTCTTCTATGTCCTGGATTTGGGCTTTTATTTTGGTGATTTGGATTCTTCTGCTGAAATTAGGGTTTTTGTGGCCTTGCTGTTCCAACTTCTTTAGGTGGCTTGTTAGGTTGTGAATTTCTGTTCCTTCCATTTTCTTCATGTGTGTTTGTAGGGATATAAATCCCCCTCTTACTACAGCTTTCAGGGCATCCCAGAGATTTTGGTAAGATGTTTCTTCATTTTCATTTGCTTCCAGGTATCTTTTAATCTCTATTTCGATTTCATCATTGACCCAGGAGTTGTTTAGCATCATGCTGTTTAGTGTCCCTGTCTTTGTGAGTTTTGGGGGGACTTTGTTGGTGTCAATTTTTATTTTTACTCCACTGTGGTCCGAGAAGGTACATGGTAGAATTTCAGTCCTTTTAAATTTGCTTATGCTTGATTTATGGCCGAGTATGTGGTCGATCTTAGAATATGCTCCATGTGGTGATGAGTAGAATGTGTGTTCTGTGGTCTTTAGATGGAGTGTTCTGTAGGTATCAATTAAGTCCATTTGGTCCAAAGTCACATTGAGGTTCCAGATCTCCTTGTTGATTTTTTGTCCTGATGATCTGTCTAGGGTTGTGAGTGGGGTATTAAAGTCCCCAGTTATGATGGTGTTAGAATCAATATCTTTCTTTAGCTTTCCTAGAAGTTGCTTTATGAAAGTTGGTGCATCTATGTTGGGTGCATATATGTTTAGGATAGATATTTCTTGTTGATGGATTGACCTTTTCTCATTATGTAGTGTCCTTCTGTATCTTTTTTGATTTTTAATAGCTTGAGGGGTATTTTGTCTGAAATTAAGATCGCTACTCCTCCTTTCTTTTGTATTCCGTTTGCCTGAAAGTTTGTTTTCCATCCGCTTACTTTGAGTCTGTGGGTGTCCTTTCGAATGAAGTGAGTCTCTTGAAGGCAATAGATTGTTGCCTGATGATATTTTATCCATTTGCCATTCTATGTCTTTTCAGTGGTGCATTTAGTCCATTCACATTTAAGCTAATAATTGAAATGCAAGAGTTGATCCCTGTCATAAGGTTCTTACAGAGTTGTTCCTGTTTGTTTGTTGTCTTTCTTTGGGTTTTGGAGTTGGTTCATGTGTGTTTTTAATTTTTTGCCTGTACTCTTGTGAAGAATGTTGTTGTTCTTTTTTCTTTTTCTTCTGTGTTAAGTACTTTCTTAAGTGTTTCTTGTAGAGGTGGTCTGGTGGCAGCGTAGGTTCTTAGGGATTGGATATCTGGAAAAGATTTCAATTCTCCCTCACTAATGAAGCTTAGTTTGGCTGGGTAGGCTACTCTTGGTTGAAATTGTTTCTCTTTTAGAACTTTGAAGATAGGGCTCCAGGCTCTACTGGCCTGAAGGGTTCTGTTGATAAATCTGCTGCTATTCTCGTTGGTTTTCCCTGGTAGGTAGTCTGACCTTTTTCTCTTGCTGCCTTTAGGATTTTTTCTTTTATAGCTACTTTGTTTAGGTGAATTATTGTGAGTCTGGGAGTTGGTCTTCTCATTTGTTGTCTTGCAGGGGTTCTCTGAATTTCTTGTGTTTGAATTTTTTCATCCTTGATGCGATGAGGGAAGTTTTCTTGAATGATTTCATGAGATGTTTGTTCCAGTGTGGCTTCTGTTTCTCTCTCTGCCTCAGGAAGCCCAATTACTCTTAGGTTTGGTCTCTTGAAGTGATCATTCATCTCTGGCAGTTTTTGTTCTGTCTTTTTGAGCTTCTTTTCTATGCTTTTGACAGTTGGGTAGTTCTGTGTTTTGGTCTTTGAGCTCTGAGATTCTTTCTTCTGCTTGGCTGATTCTGCTTTCCATGCTTATTAGTCTGTTATTCATTTCCATCACAGTATTCTTTACTGCTATCATTTCTGACATCAGCTCCTTCCTATTTTCCTCTTGTCTCTCCTCAATTTTTTAAATTCTCTCCGTTAATGTCTTGATGTCTGGGTTTGTTGCATGTGACCAGTCATTCTGGGGCTCTTCATTGTTTGTGTTCCAGAATCTGTTTTCTCAGTGTCTGATCTCCCAGGGGTCTATGTGAGACCTATGTTCTTCTTTTGGTTTTTCTTCATTTGTGTGGTTTTTCCCCTTCCCTACTTTTTCCTTCCCTCCACGTCACCGTCTTCTTTAATTCTGTTATTCGGGGGTAAAGGGATTGATTTTACTTCTGTTTGTTCAATCTCCTATTATTTATGTATGCCCTCTTTGTTCAGTTCTGGAGTTGCACTGTAGGTTGGGGGTGGTCCTTTTCACAGTTTTGAGATTTACTTAAGGGGGGAGCTGTGATTCAAAATCTATCTGCAGGTCCTGGTATTCGCTGACAGGTGTGTGAATAATCTGGAACCCACTTCCCACTGCCTTGGAATCTGTCCGTGCAGTGGGGCTGTAGGTTTACTCCCTGAAATAAAATGTGGTTAGCAGAGGGGAGAGAATGGAGCAGACAGTGGGTTGAAGAGGGGGATGGAGAGATAGAGGAGTAAG
>NW_007055618.1:170311-200590 GCF_000164805.1 Carlito syrichta | reverse complement strand
AAGCTTGTTTCTCCCGTTTCAGTGTTGTTACCTTGAATCACCAGCAGGTGGTGCTCTCTCAGCTGCTCGCCCCAGAGGGGGTGGGGCCGGATAGGGACCGCAGAGGCTGAAGATGGCAAGATGGCTGCCTGCCTCAGGGCAGATGGCAGGAGATTTACAGCGGGCAGGACGTTTTGGTCACAGGAGAGGTGGCAGTGATCCCAGCAGATCTTCCCTGAAGGGGCTTCAAGTTGTGGATTGCCTCCGGCCCGGGTGGTACAATGTGCTACTGACGGCGGTGGCGGTGGCTGAGGCGGCTGCGGTGGCTGCAGTGGCAGTGTCTGCACTGCAGTAGCTGTCCAGACCACTGTGATGCCCCAGCGCTGGCAACAGCCGAACTCCATATGAAGAGCAGGCTGCAATGTTGGGGTTCGTAGCCCCCGGGGCAAGAGTCAGAGACCCATTGCAGTTCTCCTTTGCAGAGGTTTTCACAGACTGGGTTGCCCCCTCTCCATCTTGCCGGAAGTCCTGTTTTGTTTTTATGTTCTCTGCTCACATCTTCTGTGGTGTCTTCTATGCTCTTAACCCTACCCAGTATGCTTTTCATTTTAGATTGTGTGTGTGTTTAATTCCTGTAAGTCCTATTTGGGTCTTTTAATATATCATCCATTTTCTCTGCATTCATAAGACTTATAATAGCTACCTAAAAGTCCTTGTCTACTTGTTTGATCATTTCTGCTATTTCTGAGCCTAGGTCCGTTGGCTGCATTTTCTCTATTCTTCTCCCTCTTTTTATGTCTGATAATTTTAAAATTATATCTGACATTGTAAATTTTATGCTTTTAAATGCTGGACTTCTTTGTATTCCTTTAAAGGGTTGGGTTTTATTTTAGTATGTAGTTAAGTAACTTGAAGGTTGTTTTGAGACTTTTGAGGCTTAATTTTAAGTTTGTTAGGTGTACTCAGATAAACCTTTATCCTGGGACTAATTTACCTCCAATACTGATGCATGACTCTGCTGAGGACTGTATCCAATGCCTTTTATTAGGAGGTGTCTTCGTTTTTGTTAGTGGAAACATAAGCTATTTTCAGTGCTATGAGAGCTCTTAGAGGCTGAAAGAGAACCCTCTGCAGAACTCCAGAGTTCTCTATGTATAAAGTTCTATCATGGATGATATTGTGTACCTCCAAATTCATATGTTGAAGACCTAATCCCTAATGTAGTGATATTTGGAGATGGGGCATTTGGGAGGCAATTAGGTTAGATGAGGTCATGGGAGTGGTCTGTCTCAAGTGTGATCTCTCTCTCCCTCTCTTTCTCTGTTTTCCTTTTCTCCCCCCACTTCTCAGCTATGTGAAAGGTAGTGAGGGCATGGCAAGAAGGCAGTCCTCTGCAAGTCAGGAAGACACCCCTCACCAGAACTTAGTATTCTTATCTCAGACCTTCAATTTTGAGAATTCTTTTGTAAGTAGCATACAGCTGAATTAAAAAAAAAATTATTACTTGAAATAACTATCTTTTTTTTTTTCACCAATGTGGAAGAGGTGAAACAAAAAAACAGCAGAATCACTAAAAGGCATCAAAATTGATGAGTTCAAAAACTGTTGTGAGTGATGGAAAAAACATCTTGATAGGTGGATTGCATCAAATGGAGAGTATTTGAAGGTGACTGAAGTTTAAACACATAAGAATAAGCATATAATTTTTATAAATAAATTCAATTTTGGAGGATGCCCTTGTATTAAAAAAAAGAAATACCTATCTTTTTTCTGACAAGTTTAGTCCATTTACATTTATTGTCATTCCTAATAGTTTGGATTTATTTCTACTACATTATTTAATACTTTCTCTGTGCACTAATTTTCCTACATCCTTTTTTTCTTCCATTCTGATTTTCTATCTTCTAATTCATTTCAGTTTTTAAAATTTTTATATTTCCTCACCTGGTTTGGAAGTCACACAGTGTACTTCCATTCTTTTAGTGATTACATTTGAAATTATTACATAATGTACCTAAAGCCTAGTTCATTAATATCTTAATCTCCTCCTGAACTTTGGAAGGACCTTAGAACACTTTAATTCCAATCATACTTTCATATCTTATGTCTAATTTTTGTCCAATATTTTAGCTCTATCATATTTTAAACACCACAAATTAGATGTTATTATTTTATACATACATATTTTAAATTTATTATCGTATTTACCAAGAAGACAGAAGCAAATACTTAAGAGCCAATACCAATAAATAGAAGAGTGGCAGTATGAAAACAAAAACTTGTAAAGAAAAATAATTGTTATAGAATGTTTCCTGATGACATCAGATCAAAGTATGGCCAAAAGTTAAAATACTTGGTATTTTTATCAAGGAAAGTAAAAACTAAATAGAAAATATTCAATTACCCTATCATAGTATTTTCACCTGAAATCTGGAAGACCATAGTCAATTCTGATTCATCTCAAGAAAGATATAGTAGATTAAGATACAATGACCAAAGATATGTTTTAGGCTTTTGGTAGTAATATTTGCCATATAAAGATAAATGATAATTGGGCAACTTCAATCCAGGAAGTTAAGTTGAATGAAGTAGGACATAACTAAAATTTATAAATTAAACAATGTGTGAGGTAACACATGGTCTTCATCAAACTATGAAGGAAGAGCGCATCATTCTTTAAAACTTGCTTTCTGCAGGGGAGACTGACATTAGCCAATTTGCATAATAGATCCTTGTGGCTACATGCACACTGATTCAAAACCTTCCTTATAATTGGGAAAGTGCAGTGGATAAAAGGGGGTTCTAGACTTGCAAGTCCAATCGAAATATAATGTGAGCCATATCTGCCCTTTATAATTTCTCATATAAAAGAAGTAGGTGCTCTTTATTGTAATACGTTTTTATTGAACCCAATATATCAAAAATATTTAAACATGTGGTCAACAGGAAAAATTAGCAATGAGACATTTTACATTCTTGTTTTTTTAATACCAGGTCTTCAAAATCTGATGCATATTTTACACTGATAGCACGTATCAGTTTGGAAGCTCAATTTTCACCAGAAATACTTGATCTGTATTATGGGATCAGAAATGGGAAATTCCACAGATTTACAACTGAAAAGCATGTTCACATACTCAATAACTGAGTTAACTATTGTTTTTTAAAATTAAAATTAAATTAATTTGATAAGATAAAAATCAAAAACTTAGTTACTCAGTTCCTTTTAGCTTTTTTTTAGCCATATTTCAAATACTCAAGAGCTATACGTGCTTATTGGACAGTGAGGTTCTCACATCTGGTTTTTCAAAACATGCTACTTCCTAGTTAGTTGGGCAGGTTACTTAACTTGGTTTCTTTGTCAAATGAACTAATAATGTTACCTAGTTCACAAGAATATTTTGAAGATTAAGTCAGATAGCCTGTGTAATGCACATAATAAAATGCCTTGCACAAAGTAAATACTCATTGTTGATTATTATTTTGACAATTAGGATCTAGGGATGAGAACCAGAAGAATGAAAAAAGTCTAACATGTTACCTTTGAGATGAAGATGGGTACTCTACCGGAAGAAGTAAATTTGAATTTAGGTGAAGGGATTAGGCCCAGAGAATTAACCCTCATGGATGTTCTCATGAGGCTGTAGCACTGATCATCCACTTTTCTCTTTCCCACCACACCGTGAACCATTTGGTGTCTCCTAGATGTGGTCAGTCCAACTGGGAAACTGATTCACTTTGAAGAGTCTGGAATTCTGCCTGCACATAGTAGAGGTTTAAGAAATGCCCATTGAATGAACAAATTGACATTACCAAGGGACTAAATATAATAGGAGAAAAGGAAATTGAATACTTAAATATTTTAGAGGATGTTAGCCAATTACTACCTGATCACATGCTTCTAAAGTAATGACAGTTCAAATGAACATGTTGATATATTATCAGCTAGACCTTGTGAAATAGATGAAAAGAATGAATTTTATGCTACAAGTTTGGAGTATGAGAGCTACTCTGAGATATTAAAAATAAAGTTTTTCATTCTTTCTCTCTCTCTACTTTTTCCCACCCCCAACTCTCTTTTACAGACAGAGCCTCACTCTGTTGACCAGGCTGAATGCAGTGGGGCGATCATAACTCATGGCAGCCTCAAACTTAAAGCAATCTTCTTGCTTCAACCTCCCAAATAACTGGAACGACAAGTTTGCCACCACATCGGGCTAATTTTTTTCATTTTTTGTAGAGACAGGGTCTCGCTATGTTGTGCAGGCTGGTCTTGAATTCCTGGCCTCATGTGATCCTCCTGCCTCAGCTTCCCAAAGTGCCGGGATTACAGGCGAATGCCACTGTGCCAGGCCAAAATTCTTCATTCTCAAAAGAGCACTGTTTTAATTTAAATTAGTATAGTTGTTTTTGTCATTATCATTATTGTTTGCATTTTTAAGCCCACCTCTATGCTTTTGAGAGTTTGAAGATTATGAAAGTCATATGAAAGGTACAAAAGTGATTACCCAGGACTCCTCCCTCCTAGAAAATCTTTCTCTCTCAACAGGTACGCGTCAGAGAATTCTATTAGTGGACAACAAAGAGGCAATCTAGTTAGTGTGACGTCGCTTCCCCATTTGGTGACAGTTTTCTATGGCATTCTTCAGGCTGTCTCATTTGACATTTTGGAACAGCTGCCAAGTCCTTTCCTGCTCCCTGTAAACAAGACTGTCACTCACAGAGCTTTCCCCTTACCTTGGGTAGAGAGTGGAGGTTAATGACTTTGGAAATGGAAAACAGAACAACCATCAAAAGGACTTTTAATACCAGGAGAATTATAGGAGAATAATTGAATCCAATAAAATAAGAATATAAATAGACCATGTTACAAGCTGCATTTGTTAAAAGGTTTCATATCAGTTGAAGTTTTGGGTTACCTGGGAAGAGTAATAAAAAGAAATAAAATAGATTGAAAGTGGTTACCCTTGAGAAGCTATTTCTGACTTTTTGGCAGGATTCCCCTGTGGCTGCTGATGCCCATATAGTGTGTCTCATTCCTACTTTCTTTTCAACTTCAATTCTGCTTTACAAGTAAGACTTCTGATAGTTGTTTTTCCCCCCTTAGAGTGTCTTTGATTTATCATTTAGTTTAGTGGTTACAGAAACGAGACAAGCCTCTGTATCTGGGGAAATGCTGACATTT
Organism: Carlito syrichta; assembly: GCF_000164805.1. Taxonomy (NCBI): domain Eukaryota; kingdom Metazoa; phylum Chordata; class Mammalia; order Primates; family Tarsiidae; genus Carlito; species Carlito syrichta. The sequence goes on along the minus strand of NW_007055618.1, from coordinate 195,426 downwards.
TTAGGCTTCTGATAGGTGGTCTTTTAAGGTCAAATACTCTAAGAGGAATCAAGGCATTTTTTTTTTTTTGGACAGATACTATTCAGTCTGAATCAGAAGATACTAGAGGCAGGAGTTAGAAGATTAGAGAAAGACTTTTAAGAAAGAAACACAATCTCATTCATACACATACACAAATATGCCGCTGAAGGGGATAGGAATGGAGAGGCTTTGCGTCATTGTGTTTAATAAGCTTCTTAAATGCAAACACACTGATAACTTATGTATATTTTGCAAAAGATTGGCCAGTTCGCTTATAAAGGTCCTTTAATTTTGTAACCCTTAAGCTGAATATTTTTTGATTCTCTGACTGTCATATAGCATTATCATTATTATTAATTCAACAAATAGTAATAAGGGCTATATATTCAGAGTTTTGTTCTAGATACTGGGTTTTAGAATGAAGAATGGAAAAGACATGGTGATTTGCTCAGAGTTTATAGTCTAGTAGGGATAGAAATGCAATAGACAAGTTTACAATGATAAACTGTAAAGGATTCTAAAAAGAGAGAAGGCAAGAAGAGACAGTCTGACCAGGAAATTAGATAATATTTAATCTCAAATTAAAAAAATAATAAAAGTTAATCTGGTAAAGAGCCTGGAAGGCCAAACGGGGGTGGGAGTTCACTGTAGGCAGAGTGAAATTGGGGAAATTTTAATGCCACAGCAGATAACTAATATACTATTATGTTCTTTCCACTCTACAAGCTACCACTTATCTTGGAGCTCTTAAACATTTACCATTTATAATGGTAATTATGAATATATATTTTGTCTCTGCAATGTAGACAATAACATGCTGATTTCTTCTTCCTAATTTCCCTCTTACCTGGCTCTATATTGGTTAGTAACAGTGAAAGACTTGGGAAGTTTGACTAGAACATATGGAGAATCATGAGTGAAAATGTTTAGCAGAAGCAGAGAGAGCTGAAGGTCATATCTACAGCACCGCCAAAGGTTTCAAACCTTTGGAGTCTCCACCGTAAGGGACATGATCTAATTGTATCTAATTGCCTTGTTAGCAAAAACAGGAACAGCTTATCTGAGAAGTTATTCCACTTTAAATGCTATACCTTGCTCTTATGGTGTTGCAAAAAACAAACAAAACAAAAGATCTCCTAATAAGAGTTGGGAGGGGGAAAAAAAGAAAAAATATGTTTTATTTAACATTTCTTTTCTTAAATGGAGAAATATAAATCAAAATCACACCCACACAAAGTGATTAGTGTCTGAATTTTAGCCCATGCAGCTTGGAAAATATCTATGCACTGTAAACATTTAACAGAACATAGATAAGGGGCAGATTTTAGAATGTAAAGAACAAAAATATATAGTAGTTATCTGTTACTGCATAACATACTTCCCCAAAACTTCAACTTAAAATGATTTACTATCTCACTATTTCTGTGGGTCGGGATTTCAGGAGTGATCTTGCTGGATGGTTCTGGATCTTGGTCTTTCATGAGGTTAAATCAGGCTGTCAACTGGGGTCGCAGCCTCTTTTGAAAGCTCAGCTGGGGAAAGGGTGTGCTTCCAAGCTCACTCGTGTGGTTGGTAGGAGTCTCAGTTTCTGGGTCCACTGGCCTCTTCATAGACTTCATCTGTATGTATGTATGTATGCACGGATTTATGTATTTATTTATTGGAATCAGGTCTTGCTCTGTCACCCAGGGTGGAGTGCAATGGAAGGATCATGGCTCACTGCAGCCTCCTGGACTCAGACGATCCTTCTTCTTCAGCCTTTCTCCTCAGCCTTCGGAGTAGCTGGGACTACAAGCGTGTGCCACCATGCAAGGCTCATTTTTGTATTTTTTGTAGAGACGAAGTCTTGTTTTGTTGCCTAGGCTGGTCTCAACCTCACGGGCTCAAGTGATCTTCCGGCCTCAGCCTCCCAAAGTGCTAGAATTATAGGTGTGAGGTACCACACCTGACTTTTGTAGGCTTCTTGAATGTCATTATGACCATCAGCCAGTTTCCCCAGATTGAGTGATGGGAGAGGGAGAGGAGGGGAGAAAGAGACTTCATAAGGATGTGAATACCAGGAGAGGTGAGAATCACTGGGGGCAATTGTGGGCTTCTTGTCACAGTGGTATGTTAGGATTCCACAATACACAACATCCAAAATCATTTGGCTGAAAAATGTTTTGAAATGAAAAATGTTTTGAAAAGTCAAAAAAATTTTTGAGACGCAATTTTCTCATCTGGTGGAGTTCTAGTAATCCATCTTGCTCTAAAAAACAAATCAACCTATTCCTTAAATATTGTTCACACAGATGGTTAAAAAGTGAAATTGTAGTTCTCATCTACCTTCTTAACTATGTATTCTTCACTGTTGATGAGCAATTATGGCAAGATTGTAGATAATTTACAAAGGAATGTAGACTTGTCAGTCAGCCACAGAGAAGAGTTTCCAAATTCTGTGAAGGTATTTTAAAGCAGAAGATTCATACTGATATTTGAGAATACCTAAATCACTGGACAAAAGTCATATATAGGCTGCCTACCACATTTTAAAAATAACAGCTTTGGACAGGCGTGGTGGCTCATACCTGTAATACCAGCACTTTGGGAGGCTGAGGTGGGAGGATTGCCTGAGTCCAGAAGATTGAGGCTGTGATCGTGCCACTGCGCTCTATCCTGGGTGGCAGAGTGAGATGCGGCTAAAAAACCCCAAAGCTTTATTGAGACGATGAACGTACCATGTAATTCATTCAATCAATGGGTACAATGAAATGGTTTTTTAATACGTTTACAGAATTGTGCAACCATCCTCACAGCCAAGTTTAGAACATTTTCATCCTCCACAAAGAAACCCCACACCTGTTTGCAGTCTCTCCTCATCACAACTACCCCACCACCATCATTGATCTACTTTTGTTTCTTTAGATTTGCCTATCCTGGATATTTCTTATAAATTAGATAATATGATAGATGCTTTTTGTGTCTAGGTTCATTCAGTTAGCACACTTTCAAGATTCATCCATGCTGTAGTATATATGGGTATCTCGTCCTTTTTTCTTGCTGAATAATACTCCATTTGCAGGACATTTATTCATTTAACAGTCAGTGCACATGTGGATTTATTCTACTTTTTAGCTATTATGAAAAACGTTGCTCTGAACATTCATATCCAAATTTTTGTGTGGACACGTGTTTCCAATCATCCAGCTTATATATCTAAGAGTAAAATTGCTGGTTCATATGGTAATTCTGTGTTTAGTATTTTGAAGAACTGTCAAACTATTTTCCAAAGTAGCTGCACCATTTCATGTTTGTCTGAGCAATATGTGAGGTTCTTCTTTCTCCACATCCTCGACAATTGTTTTTGTCTGTCTTTTTTATTTTAATTTTTGTTTATTTATTTATTTTTGAGTTGGAGTCTCACTCCGTCACCCAGGCTAGAGTGTAGTGGCATGCTCACAGCCACGCCAGCGCCAGCCTGGTGCTTTGGCGATCCTTCCACCTCAGCCTTCCAAGTAGCTGGAACTATAGGCACATGCTACCACGCCCGGCTAATTTTTTTTTTTTTATTGTAGAGATGAGGCCTCGCCAAGTTACTCAGGCTGGTCTTGAACCCGCAGGCTCAGGCAATGCACTTACCTTGGCCTCCCAAAGTGCTGAGATTACAGACTGAGCCACCGAGCCCAGCCTGTCTTTTTTATTTCAGTACCCTAATGAGTATAAAGTGATGTCTCCTTGCATTTCCCTAATGGTTCATGATATTGAACATTTTTAATGTGCTTACTGGCTGCTTGTAACCGTCTTTGAAGATGTCTTTTGAAATTCTTTACACATTTTCTTTTAATTTTGTTTAGTATATTTATTTGTATAGTTTTCTTTTTTATTTGTAAATAAATCGTGTTGTATATATTTAAGGAATGCAACATGATGTTATGGGATACATATATATGTTTATATAGTAAAAAAGTTACTATAGTGGAGCAAATTAACATACTCATTGTCTTACATTGTTACCTGTGTGTGTGTGTGTGTGTGTGTGTGTCAAGGACAGCTAAAATCTACTCCCTTAGCATGAATCCCCAAAGAGCACAACTTCATTATCTATTGTACATTGCTCCCTAGGCTTGTTTATTCTACTTATTTGCTACTTTGTATCCTCTGACCTACATCTCTCCATTTCCTTCCCTTCTTACCCCCTGGTAATCACTGTTTCATTCTCTATCTCTGAATATTGGAATTTTGTAAAAATATTCCATATATACATGAGATCATGCGATATTTTTCTTTCTGTGTCTGGTTTATTTCACTTAAGCATAATGTCCTCCAGACTCATCTGTGTTGTGGCCACTCACAAGATCTCAATTTTTTAAAGAGTAAAATAATATTCCATTGTATACATGTACCACAGTTTCTTCATTCATTCATTGATGAACCCTCAGGTTGTTTCCATACCTTGGCTTTGTGAACAATGCTGTAATAAACATGGGAGTGCAGAAATTATATAAGGTGGTGATTTCATTTCCTTTGGATATATGCCCATAAGAGAGATTACTATATTATATGGTAGTTTTGTTTTTAATTTCTTTAGTAGACTCCATATTGTTTTTTCATAATGACTGTACCAATTACAATCCCACCAATAGAGATTGCTTTTCATAATGACTGTAACAATTCCAAGAAAGAAAAAGTTGGAGGCATTATACTTCCTGATTTAAAATTATATCACAAAGCTATAACTAATCAAGACAATATGACACAGGCATAAAAACAGACATATGGACAGTGAATACAATAGAGAGCCCAGAAATAAACCCAAACATATGCAATATGAGCAAACAGGCTCTAGGCAAAGCTTCCTGCTGCTGGTACAGTGGTGGTGATGGCTCTAGTAGTTTCCTCTAGTCTTTGGTGGGACCATGAAGTGGTGACTGTTTCTTTAACATGCCAGCTGCATTATGGTTTTGGCATTGTACCCAGCTCATCCTTGGGCCTGGTTCTCTAGGCCTTCCAAGCAACATTTCTGTGAATTATCTTTTTTTTTTTCCTTCTTGCTCTATTGGTCAGTGTCAACTTCTACTACTTACAACCAAGAGCCTGACAGATAGGCACTCTATGGAGCAATAAAGTAGAATTTAAGGTAACAAGTTGTACATAATTTTGTGTAGAACATGGATCTGACAATTCCTATTGGCCTTTGTGATGGAGGTCCAGGGGACAGTTTTAAAAATAGTTTTATCTGTTTCAAGTCCATCAGATGCAACTGTTCACTACCAAATTAAAGATAAATAGTGGACTCTCCAATCAAATTTGCATAAATTCTTCATATTTTCATCTCTGATCAGCTCTGCTTCAGTTCTTTTCTTGCTTCTGAGTCTTAGCTCTATCCTATAGTTATGCCTGTGTGATGTCCTTGGACCAGGTGTATACTTAGACTCCCTGGTTTGCTCACATCTCTTTCCTGAGGAATGGGACCCAGAGTAACCTCCCAGGTTTTTCTTTTTTTCCTTTTTTTTTTGAGTCGGAGTCTCACTGTCACCCAGGCTGGAGTTCAGTGGCACGCTCATGGCCACCACAGCCTTGACCTGCTGGGCTCAGGCGATCCTTCTGCCTCAGTCTTCCAAGTAGCTGGCACTACAGCCATGTGCCACCATGCCTGGCTAATTTTTCTGATTTATTGTAGAGAAGAGGTCTTGCCAAGTTGCCCAGGCTGGTCTCACACCTGTGGGCTCAGGCAATTCACTCACCGTGGCCTCCCAAAGTGCTGGGATTATAGGTGCAAGCCACTGTGCCTGGCCTTCTTTTTCTTTTCTTTTTCTTTTTTTGGAGCTGTCCATGCTCAGAACCCAAAGTTTCTTTCCACAGCCAAGTTTTTCTCATCTGAATTATCAGTCTGTTCGTTAGCCCCTTAGGACCTAATCTTTGGCTCCAGGTAGCTTGGCAGATTAAAGGTTGTACCTGCCTAGCCAAGCTCAATTCATTTTGCTCCAATTCTCTGAACTCAGGGCATACCAGTTGCTATGTTGAATGGAGAGAAGTTGTATCTCATAGGAAACATGGTATAGAGGAAGTAGAATATCTACATCTTAGGGAAGATTACAGCTATCTTGAGTCAATTGAAGGGATGAGGGGGAACAGGAAGTCACTGGGTACTAACAGGTCCCCTGTTGGATTCTCCTTGAGAGAGAACACCAGTTCTATTTCCATATCTTTCTCCTGGAAAAAGTTTTTGGTAAACTAGACAAATGGCTTTACTTCTTCATGGAGATGCAAATCCTTAAGAAACAGAGCCCACCATTTGTTAATACATTTAAAAGTTTGGCCTTTTTAATGTCCTGTTTGTGAGGAGACTAAACTAAACATATGTTACCAGGATCCTCTCCTCTCTAGAAATTACATATGCTATATTTGCCACTTCTCTTCATCACTAAATTCACACCCGAGGACTCTGGGGTTACGTATATTAGCAACCTCCATAGCTACAAAGGATGGTCTAGGAATATGTTGGGGGAAGGACAGAGGAGGAGATTTCCTAAAGGATCTTGTGAAGCTGTCAAGTATATCTCCCTTAGCTGTCATAGGGGTTGCTGGGTAATGCAATACTGATGGTTTCTAACATGGAGATGTATGGCGTGTTCTCTATCTATTTCGGAGAATTGGATTCTACTGTCATTTCCTCTTTGCCTCATAGACAATCAGCTTAAATCTTTGCCTATGTTGTTAAAAACTAAAATCAGTATGAACAGTGTCATTGGGAAAAGTTAGACATTTTTGAGAGCACGAACCAAGAAAAATAGATTGGTAAAAGTAGTGTGAAATGGTCTCTATCAAAGCCATTATACTTGATAGGTTTTTCTAAGGCATTAACCTCAGAGGTATCTTCAAGAGATGCTTTCAAGATACAGCACTCTTATAAAAGAAGACAGCAGCCAGTGGGCTAAAAAATAGACTAGGACCTGGAGGGACTCTGTTTGAAATTCCATTTCCCTACTGAGTCTCTGAGGTACAGTAGGAAAGTTACTTAGTCTGACACAACTTCAGTTTTGCTTTCTGTAAATGGGAACAATAGCTTCTCATGTAGTTTACTAGCTTATATTTACAGAAGCATTATACATTTATTCATGAGAAAATGCAGATAGACAAAAAGAACGCAAAATACACCTTCAGTCCCCCTTCTCTGACCCAGAGGAAATAATTACTTCACTTTGGTGCATATCCAGATTATCTTCTTTGCAATTGCAGTTTTGAGAACCATCATTTAGCAATGACTGATAAACAGTTTTACTACATTTAACTCTATCACCGCCCCCCGCTGCCTTTCTTTGAGGTAAAACAAGTTCAGTCATACCAACAGATTAATGATTGACCTAAGAGATGGACTTTATGTAATACCCCAAACTGTTGTTTTGTACCACATGAACCAGGTAAAAATTTAAACATGGATATATATGCCAAGGATAACCAAAATGGCACACGTTGATCTTGTGGAATTTTGTGGAATATTCGTAAATGTTTCTCAATCAGTAGCATATGGAAGAATAATCGTTGCCAACACAATGACACAGGGAGGCAAGCCCCTTTGCGGTTGGAAATACTTTCCTAAAGAGGGAGCCACAGTTCAAGGTCTGGGAAAGCCACGATCTCTGTGGAATGCCTCATAAGCTGGCCAGGGATGACTAGAGTGACCCAGTGGACCACACAGTTGCTGATAAGTTCCTTTAAGCCTTTGTTGTCTTCACGGAATGGTGTCTTTTCCTAATGTGCTCAAGGACTCAGGCTAGTTTTAGGGTCCCTAACCCCGAGGACCTCTCTGGACTGGTTTTTTCATAAGGGTTTTTGTGGAGAGATGAGTGAAAGTCCTTCCAGTATTTCTACCTCAGCACAGGGAGGAAGAGCATGAGGTCTGGATCGTCTGAAACGAACCTCCTGTCCATGCTTATGATCAGGGAACTAGCTGCCTGGGGAAGAGGGATGGATGGAAGGGAAGTTTTACACAGCACATACCTTCTTGTACATTTGAGTTTTATACCATGTACAAGTAAGATCTTTCCTAAAAACAAATACAAATTAACATTTTAAAAATATAAAAGACAGCTACAAAAATCAGACATTGGCCAGGCTCGGTGGCTCAGCCTGTAATCCCAGCACTTTGAGAGGCCAAGGCTAGTGGATTGCCTGAGCCCGTGGGTTTGAGAGCAGCCTGGGCAACTTGCCGAGACATCGTCTCTACAATAAAGAAAAAAAAATTAGCCGGGCGTGGTAGCACACGCCTGTAGTTCCTGCTACTTGGAAGGCTGAGGTGGAAGGATCGCTGGAGCCCAGCAGGTCGACGCTGGGGTGACTGTGAGCATGCCACTGCACTCCAGCCTGGGCGACATTGCACTCCAACTCAAAAAAAAAAAAACAACAAAAAAAACAACCAGACATTTCTGGTGGAGGTTAAATTGCTATGTGGAACTTTAAAATTTTGTGTGCAGTTTGGCTCTCTTTGTAGCATCCAAGGAATATGGCTAAAATATTTACATGCAGAAAATGTTACTTCCTGTACTCTCCTAGATTAATTTAGAAAGTTGCTCTTATAGCAGATTGTATTCCAATATAGGTGCTATGGCCATAGGATTCAAATCACCATAACTAAACCTGCCAAAGAATATAGCATGATGCTCCCAACTCACCTATGAAATAGGCCATGCTGCTGTTTTCCTCCACTGAGTAGAACTTGTTCTACGTTATGCTCTCCACATCAGAGAAGTTTTTAAAATCCCAACCATATTTTGTTATTTTTTAACTTTATAATGGTCTTTGGGATCAATGAGCAATTTTTGAGACTCTTTGAGAGAGAGTTTTTGTCTCTTGATTTATTAGGCTATGCACAATGGCATTTGGATTGCCATTTACTGCTCAAATAGGTAATTTATGTGATCTGTTTGGTTTGAACACATGCCAACAGTGTTACTGGATTGGAACTTGTGATTTTTCCCCATAGTAGATTACACTGTAGTTACTGAATAAGTCGTGATTGTGACTGCACCGAAATAGTTTGCATTCATCCTATGGCCCTGTATTTATTTTCCTAATATTTTGAATTTTACTTATAATTTGGGCAAGGAATGAGCTCATCTGCTAGAAGATACACTTAATATAGACTATATTCTGATAACTAAATATTTGTTTAGAAATTTATTTTATAGTTTTGGGCAAGTAACCATTTTGAATTTTGTACCTACTCATTTTATTGAGATATTATGAGGATTATCAAGAAGTTAATAACTAAAATAATGTATCAAATAAAATTGTCTCCATGTTAGTAATCCGAGCCCAGAAGCAAGCCTACATTCATTGTGTGCCCTTTTTGTATGCAACTACCTTTGCAATACTGGAAATAACTTGGTTTTGTATCTAGGAAACACTCTTCTGGACATTGGCATAGGCAAAGAATTTATGATGAAGACCTCAAATCAATTGCAACAAAAACGAAATGGACAAATGGAACTTAATTAAACCAAGAAACTTCTGCACAGCAAAAAGAAATAATCAAGAGTGAATAGAAAACCTATTGAACAGGAGAAAATATTTGCAAATTATGCATCAAACAAAGGGCTAATATTCAGAATCCAGAATCTACCAGGAACTCAAACAACTCAACATAAAAACAAACAAAAAACCCCAAATAACTACATCAAAAAGCAGGCAAAGGACATGAGTAAACACTTCTCAAAAGAAGACATATGAGTGACCAACAAATATATTTAAAAATGCTCAACATCACTAATCATCAGAGACATGTAAATTAAATCTACAAAGAGCTATCACCTCCACACCAGTCAGAATGGCTATTACAGAAAGTCAAAGAACAACAGATTTTGTCACGATTGTGGAGAAAAGAAAACACTCATTCACTTTTTGGTGGGATTATAAACTAGTTCAACTGTTATGGAAAACAATATGAAGATTTCTCAAAGAACTAAACATTGAATTACCATTTCACCCAGCAATCTCACTACTAGGGATCTACCTAGAGGAAAATAAGTCAATATATAAAAAAGATATTAGTACTCATAGGTTCATTGCAGCACTATTCATAATAGCAAAATCATGGAACCAACTTAAGTGGTCACAAACAATTGAAAGGATGAAGAAAATGTGGTACATATGCATAATGGAATACTACACAGCCATAAATAAGAATGAGATTATGTCCTTTACAGCAACATGGATGGACTGGAGATCATCATCCTATGTGAACTGATTCAGAAACAGAAAACCAAACACTGCATGTTCTTACTCATATGCAGGAGCTAAATGGCCACAAAGATGGAAATAATAGACATTGGGACACCAACGAGGGGGGAGGTGGGAAGGAGGGGTAGAGTTTAGAAATGACCAATAGGTACAATGTTCATCATCTGGAGAATGGGCCACCTGAAATCCAATCCTCACCTCTACACAATATGTCCATGTAACAAACATACACATGTATTCTCAGAATCTAAAATGAAAATGGAAAAAAATTAAATCTTTTCATTGAGATTCAAAGATGTTTTTGTGCATTTCTGATCTCTTTTTTTGATCTCTTCCTTCTCATTATCATGGAGTCCCTCTTGCTCAAGTTGTTTCTCTTTGTCTTCATGACTTTCCTTCTGTTCTCTTCAAGGCTAACTAAATTAACTGGAAGCTTGTAAGCTGATAACCTTGGCTATATCTCAGTGCAATCAGAGGAAACAGAGTTTGCAGCACTACTGATTTCTGCTTTTCTCTCCAAACTATGTGAGTCTGGTCAAACTATGCACTTGACATCTATGTTCTTAAAACAGAAGCACATTTGAAGGAATGTAGCAATCAAATAAATTTTCCCTCTTTTTTTATCTGAACTATTTTACGGTGAAAAATAGCAAACAGAAAAATTACATAAAATACAAATTTACTGTTTAATAAATATTGTAAGGAAAATGTATTTAACCATCACCCAAGTGAATATATAGAACATTGTTAGCACTTGAGAATTTTCTCCTTCAAATTAATCACTATTCTGACTTTGATGGTAATTATAATCTTTTCTTTTCTCTATAATTTCACCACCTACATATGCATTCTCCTAAACTATAGTTAGTTTGGTTTGTTTACCTATATAAATGTAATTTGTAAGCGTTTGGGTCTGGGTTGTAGGGGTCAGGAAACAAATGCATATTCAAAAGGAAGATTTAAAAGAGCTTCATGAAGAGACCATATGCTAGTTGTGTGCAAGGTTAAAAGAAATTAACAAAGGGGCGTTGCTGCACTTCACAGCTAGTAACAGCTGGGGAGTGGGGAGCCTTTACTGCCCCTAGACCTGAGGGCCCAGGGAAAATGCGAGCAGTTACAGGAACCCTGTGCTTGCCATTGCTGTAGGGAAGACCTGATCAACAGCCAACGTGGGCTTGGGGAAAGGAATGAAGCCTCTACCAACTATGTGCTGGCAGAGAGGGGGCAAAGGGACAAATGTCCTGTCTCTTACCCTTGGAGCTGCCTCTCATTGGCTATATCTGACCAACAACCAGAGTGCAAGTGGTCTGTATGAAGAAGTCCACACTGCTCGGGCCCCTAGTCCCAGAGAAGAGTAGAGAGAGAAGCTGGAGGGATAAGTGGACTGTCGTCCCTGAACTGGCTTCTTTTGCTTCACCTGATTTTGAGAGAATTATTCACATAGCTGTATTAATTTATTCTTACCACTGTGTAGTGCTCTGTTATGGCAACATGTCATTATTTATAGATTTTATTGTTGGACATTTGGGTTGTATCTTGTTTTTTACTATCATATTTAATGTATTCTATTGAGGCACACAGATAAGTTTTCTATTGGTTGACTATAAAGGAGCAGAATTAATGGAATATATTCAGCTTCAGTGAATAATGTCAAAGTATTTTCCAGAGTTGTTGTGCCACTTTACACTTCTACCAGCAGTTCATAAGATTTCTGATTTTTCACAGCCTTGCAAATCTTACATGTGTGTATCATACTGGTGTGTATTATAATGCTATTCAATTTGCATTTCCTTCATCAATAATGAGGCCACACATTGTACAAATCCATTAGCCATTTGGGTAACGTTTAGGTTCTGCTTTCTTGTTCATTTTTCCACCGCATGGTTAGTCTTTTCCTTATTTATAGTAGAAAGATTTAAAAAATCTGCATGGTTACTAATTCTTTGTTGGCTATAGAGGTACATACATGCACGAGAGGGACCCAAAAAAACCCCTCTTTTGGAGAGCAGGCCCTTGAAGTCCAGGCTTCCCTCACTAGATTAAGTGTTTTAGAAACCCATTAGCATCAATGTATCCGCTAGCATTGTTGTGAGAGACTGAATTTGGCTTCAGTGGATTTTCTTTTGGGAGATTCTTTCAATGCATTTGTCTATTTTATGATGGATGATTTACATGAAAAACCTGCCCAAACTGTGCTGAGTGTTTAGCAGTTTTTGACCAAAAACGGCTTGACCCCCTGTGCCCTACCCTCTCTGTTCACCTGGTCTCTCCCCGTGTGACTTTTTCTTGTTTTCCTGGATGAAAAAAGTCCTCAAAGGGAAACGTTTTGCCTATGTGGAATAGGGAAAACAAAAAACAGCAGAAGCACTAAATGACATCAAAATTGACAAGTTCAAAAACTGTTTTGAACAATGGAAAAAGCATCTCGATAGGTGTATTGCATCAAACAGAGAGAACCTTGAAGGTGACTGAAGTTTAAACATGTAAGAGTAAATACACAATTCTTTATAAATAAGTTTGATTTTTTTGGATCCCCTGTGCATGTATGTTTACTTCTTACTTCATTTTTTTCTTGTCTTAATTGTATATTTTGATGGATAGAAGCGTTTAAATCTATTATAGCTTAATTTTTCAATATTTTATTTTACAGTTAGTGCTTGTGTGTTATATATAAACATTTATTCCCTCTCCATTAATTTAGAGTCTCTCTAGTTTCCTCAACAGTGTTTTATAGTTTTCTGTGTAAAAGTCATACATATCTTGTATTAGTTTTATTTCTAGGTATTTTACATTTTTTTACACTATTGCAAATAGTATCTTTTAAAACTTCAGTTTCTGATTGTCTGTTGCTATTATAGAGAAAAAAAACATTTTAATGTGACAAATAATTTTCCAACCAGGAAAAGAAACTATTTTACACAGAGGGAATTTATAACACAGGTGATAGAAGAACTGATAATACAAAGAAGGTAATGAGTGAGGAGGTAGTCAGAAGCTGGCTAGGCAGACAGAGAGGGTGGGGCCTGAGGAAACTTAACACCTGTGGGAACACACCTTGCACCACTCCCACTAAATAATTGTTGGCTGGAAATGTGGTTAATGTGGTTAAGAACATCCTTTCAACCCAGGATGTACTACTAAAGGGGATATTTTACTGCTTAAACACAGGTGCAGTAGCTTAACTAATGTCCTACCTTTACCTTTGCTTATTACGATATCATTAACATAGCATTTGCATTGTAGTTTTACCCCCCCCCCCCCCCCGAGTGAACTTTTCTGTGGTACTTATGGGTAATATTCAAGATGGAGTAACTTTGGTCAAGGACCCACAGGTGCAATAAGAATTGGGTCTCAGGACGTAAGGGGCAGATGAGATGTAAATGAGGGAAATGACCCCAGAAAAGATTAAAAAAAAATCACAAACTCTTAGCACCAGTAACCCGTTTTGGGTCCCCTCCTCCTCTCTGGAAACAGCTTTGTTGCTTAATAAACTCCTTCTTTCACTACTCATCCTTTTGGTGTCCAAGTTCCTTAGTCTTCTTGGTTGTGGGACAAGAACCCGAAGTTGTTGGTTTAAGCTGACAGTGGAGTTCAAAACTCCTGCAACAGTAAGTAATGGGGCAACCCAGAAGTTATAAAAGAGCAGCAAGCTGCTTTCACATCTAGATTCGAGGGACAAAGAGAAAAGAGAGGTTATTACTGCAACCCAGAGACCAGCATGACTCAGCAGGAGTAACACCAGGAGCCTGCCTGTGTAGAAGGAGCTAAAATCAGTAGTTATCTGGGATGCTACAGAAAACACAGAGAGGGAGGGAAATTATCTCTCTTTTCTTCTCCCCCTTCCTTTCATTGGGTAAATGTATATAAAAGTCAGAAGCAAAGGAGACTAAAATATTGTTCTCTTGAATACAGGGCAGGACAAGGAAAAAAATGGAGGATAGATCTGAGCTAAATAGACAGCTGACTGGCCTATACATTACTTATTCTGTTAATTTCTCTCTCCCTCACTCTCCCCAATCTATCTTTATATTTGTATTTGAATGTTCACAACTATATCTTCCACAAATAATGCCAGTCTTATTACTTCCTTATTGATCCTTATAACTTTTGTTTATTTTTCCTGCCTCATTGTATTGGCTCCATGTAGTCAGTTTTATAAACTCCAGAGACTACCAAAGTGGTCTGCGGTGCCCTGAAGTCTTTCTGGATCCATCCGCAGGATCTTCTTGGACAGTTTAAGCCTGTTTGATAGGTCTTACTCTGTCTAACTCATTTTGAGTACTATAGCCTCATAGAATTTCAGAGCAGGCAGGGATCTAAGAGCTTATCTAGTCCAGCCGTTGGCCAACTATGGCCCTTGGGCCAAATCTGGTTGCTACCTGTTTTTGTAAATAAAGTTTCTTGGAACATAGCCACATTTTTTTGTTTGTTTCTGCAATATCTGTGGCTGTTTTTGTGTACAGTGGCAGAGTTGAGTAGTTGGATAGAGACCACACAGCCTTCAGAGCCTCAGATATTTATTGTCTGGCTCTTACAGGTAAGCTTGCCGGGTCCTGATCCAGTTCATCCTCTTCATTTGACAGATTAGGAGATTAGTCATCACTCATAGTCACACAGTTATTAGTGGTGAGATATGGATTGGATCATAGACCTCCAGTCTCATAAACTAGTGGTTTTAATTATGGCACCACATGATTAAAATCCTCTCCCAGATCCAACATGAAAGTCTGCATTCTAGGAAGAGGCTTATCCTGGGAAGAATCCCAGGATCTTTCCCAGGTCTGGGATGGTCAGGGGCCTGGACAATCAGATGGGAGGCCAGCTCAGACTCGGTGGGTGCAACACGCCTGTCTGTCACAGCCTTCCTCTCTGCCATGGATAAGACCCTGACAATAATAGCTCTCTTTTTGCCATTGAGCAATAAAGAAAGGGAAAAACATACGGAATAAGCTGCTTCTCTTGTTGTCCGTAGCCCTCTCCTCCACAGGCAGCACCAGTATGGTATTAGGTAATGTCTAGGGAAAGTACTAGACAATTTTAACTTTTTAATTTCAACTTGGAAATATTGTGAATGTTACTGTTTACTTGAAAGTTAAGAATTCCAAAGGACCTTGAATTATTATTTACTGTGCTTATAGCCATTATTCATGGCTTCCTAGGCAAAAAAACATTCAATTTAATTTTCAAGCAGTGCTGTCTGGCAATGGATACAGAGAGAATTTCTATTGAAAAAGCAATGACCTTAAACCTACTTTTTTCAATATTGAGGCCTAAACTTTCTTCTGTTTGAAAACGCACGGACAATTATTAAAGAACATGTTAAGTTACTGTATTTCTTTATTTCTCACATTCTTTATCTCCCACTTTTTCACTGTTTCTAACAAAACACAGGAATCTTCAGATAGGAAGACTGATTATGATGTTTAAGCTTGTCCTCATCCTCTTGTTTACCACTGCATTTCTTCTGGATGTTAAGTGCCAATTGTCACAAAAGAGTTTTAACTTAACTAGATAGCCTTATAAATGAGAACCTTTTAGTAAGAGTGATAAGGAACTTAATTTGGTTTTTATTAACCTAAACATGTCATTCTTCCTTTACTACTCTGTAGCTTTACCCTCTATTTAAAATTCACACCAAGTCCTTTCTGCTTTGAATATCTTTGCAAAGCTATGACTTGGACAATTTTATAAGCAAAACATTGGATTTAAATTATTGTTTTTATTTCTTTATAGAATTAAGGGTCTGGTTGGTTGTTTGCTTTTCTCCATGAGGACTTTCTTTTAGCTCTGATATAGTACCTCTTTATCTTTTCCTCTAGACAAACCATGGAGAAGTGCCTTAATAATATGGAAGTAGTTACAGATGGGATACCTGCATTATTTCAATGAACTCCCGTGATATGAGCTCATCATTCTCCGAACTATTTTTTCAGCTATATTTCTCAAGGAAGGTGAGAAGAGGCAGTCTGGGTTGCTGCCTTGTTGTTTTCTAAATTGTGGAACTAGCATTTCCACATTATGTAAGGATTTTCATTATGCCATGGTTCCAAAAACAGGCTGGGCACTTGCCTCAAAAGCAGAGAGTGAGGGAACGAGTAATATCATGATGAGCATGGATTCTGATGTCACCTTCTCTCCTTTTTGATGTGAGTCTCCTAGAGCCAGCAATATGAACATTTGGTTCCCTACTGACCATGTAATGTGAAAGTCCCAGTTTTTTCCTACCTAACATTAAATGAGGTCACAATTATAGTAATATTCAAATCTCCCAGTTCCTTAAGGTTCTACCTCCTTGACCAAAGACAAGTTGATTGTTTTTTCTTCAACACATAGTTCCTCCCTGTTGATTTCGGAGACCCCTCAGGGGCTTATATGACTCAACACTTTAGTTCTGGTCATGCCCACTGCTGCCACTTGCAGCGGTAGGATGTCATTGTATCTCTCCGGCAGAACTCACGTGCATTCTTAGCCCCTTAGTTCTACCTCATTAAGAGGTTTCCTTCTTCCAGTACTGATTCCGCTGGCTTCAAATCATTGCTGACACCGTGTGTCTAAGATCCTTGTGACACTTTGCCACTCAATTGCAGGACCAGAAATCCGTAAATTGGCACATGAAAATGGAAAGGGACAACATTGCTTTTACGTTATTCACCCTCATCATTTGCACATGGGCCCCTTCAATGTTGTTCTCCCACCTGTCTTGATGTGGCAATTAGCTTTTGGGCAGGAAGCTCTAATTAAGATCTTGTTGGCTACATGGAGGACCTCAGTCAATTTGCACAAAAGATCATGGCCCTGTAAAGTGAGAGGTTTTTCCTTCTCTAAGTGGTATTTGTCAGAGCCCATAAATGTCAAAGTTCCTAAAACCACAGCTCTTCCAGTTTATAAATTGCCATTTCCTCACCCTCACCTCCCCACATAGCGGGGTTCACATGGATCCATAGTGACTAGATAGATGGAAGGACAAGTATTAAAGCTTCAGAGACATACAGTGAGTTCTGGGGATGGGCTGGGCCAAAAGGCAGGGCCAGAACTTTTGACTTAGAAGCAAATGCTAAGAAGATGCTACCTTTGCTTACCTACTCTCCATATCTCAAGATTCTGTATTCCTATTTATTTCTCTCATCTTGCGATCACAGTTTTAGAAAGGGTTGCACCAGCATGTCACCTTACAAAATGGCTTCGCTTTTGGAGAATATGCTTAGAGGGCAACTGTTGCCCTTTCTCAGCCCTCACTCCACTACCTTTGAACCACTTGGCTGTTCAGAACAAACTCCCCTTTATTTCTCAGGTTTGGTGCTGTCTGACTTTTAGACTAAATCCCTTACTCATGTATGGTTATGGGTTCTTAATTTTTTTAGTACCATGGACCTCTTGGGAAGTCTAAAACCTGTGGACCTTTCTCAGGATAGTGTATTTTAATAACATAAAGTATGTAAGATTGTAAAGGATGCTAATTAGAATGAATACAGTTAACTGATATGTTTTAAGTTTTGCTTTTTAAAATTTACACATTTGATAACAAGATCCAGTGATGGGTCTAATAACCAATTTTGAAATGGCGAAAAGATGGTGTTTTGAATTAGCTGCAATGACTGTAATATCATGTGAAAAGACCTGTGTTTTCTATTGGCAACAAAACCACAAACACTGTGAACACTGTTTTAGTTTGTAATAGAAGAAAATGTTATGTTTCAGTTGAAGATTAGTGAAAATAAAGATGCATTTGTCATTCGTGTTCACGTTCACGGACTCTCTGAATTTGGAGTTCATGGGCCCCTGGTTAATATGGTGAACTCTGTGCAGGGTACTCATAGTTCTTCCTGTAATCTGGCCTTGGTCAGGGTTGCTGCAATCCATTTGACATGCTGTGATAGCGTTGTCTCTTGAAGGGAATCAGAGTTTCTGCTCCCTTGACTCAAGCAGAGTTTTTAGCCCCTTAGGAAATGAGAAGACACTAACAAGCATATGGAAGGGAGTGCTGCTTGGACACAACTGAGAAGAATCCAAACCTAATGGGTGAATGGGACTTGGGGCAATGAGGATGGGGTTTGTCATCAACATGTCTCTTCAGAAACATTGTAATCCATCCCCTTATCACATTTAGGTACTTTGGTGCTTACCTCAGGTTTATGTAGTAGACAGAGACTGCTCTAGTCTCCTTACATAAACCCTATATCTTACTAAACTGCTCTCTTGATGTTTCTACCCCTCTCCTTGTGCCTTCTCACCTCCGTGCCTTGTGCGTGCTGTCCTTTCTCCTGAGGTTCTCCCGTTTCCATCATTTTCTGTCAAAGGAGTTTGAGTCTGGTGAGACCATGGGTAATTTGTTTTATTTTTTCCCCCACATTACAATTACCCCTTTCTCCTGTGGAATAGCTACAGGGGATTTGTATTTAGATTATATTTCCATTTTTATTATGGAAAAATATGCAACATTTATTTTAAAACATTTTGCTAATCTTTTTGTGTTCCATTCAAATCCAACTACCTCCTTGAGTGCTCTCCCGATATTCTCAGTTTCAAAGGGATACCCAATCTGAATTCTTATTACCTCCCCTGTGCTTCCCACATTCTGTATAGTATTAGTGAATGAATTGCTTTTTGAATGAATTGCTCATCCTGTCTTTTCTTCCAGACTGTAGGTCCTTTGAAAATAGTGCTCATGTGTTTTTTCATAGTCATATTTTCCTAGCACCCAGGACAATATCTTGCACATAATACCTTATTTTATCATTCTTATTAACTAATTATTCAATATGCTACATGGTAAACACAAGAAAATAAACACTGAAGGCCACATTTTGAATATAAGCGATGGTCAGTAACACTTTTGTTGAATTAATATAAAGTTGTTTTGGAAAGGCCACTATTCACTGTAATAAGAACTGTTTGTTAGGAGGGCAGTATTTCTACTCATCTTTCTGTATCAGACTGACCTGATTCCAGCCCTTGCCTGGCTCCATCCAATCAAATAAATATTTTTTTGTTAATCAGATTGGTCAAGTCATTTGTTGGGCTACATGCTGGAAAGGAAGGCATTTCCTTTGATTCCCAGTCTTCTGTTATATTTTGTACACAATTTCTTCGATTCAGATGTTCTCAGGGAGTATGGACAGACAGGCAGGAACTGATTATTTCTGGGTCTCTGTCCATAAGCAATAGATGCCATGTTAGATGCTATCAGAATTTTGCCAAAATCTCACCCCTAACTTAAACATCACAGAGGACAGCTACAATGGGAAGGTGATTTCAGTCTGTTTATTACATAGGCAGCTGTTCTTTCTGTATTTATTTAGGGCTTTAGTACATAATAAAAAATGACCCAATTTCACAATATTGATGGTAGGAATTACTGTTTGCTGGCTCCAAGCACTCTTGGCAAGTTTGGGTCAGATTTTGAGATTTGTGTGATGAAAGGAGCTCCAAATGACATAAACTTTTAGTGGCGGCATTTCTCTTTCATGTTTGCAAAGGAAGATGAGCAGATTGGGCTCACCAGGGTGGGTTTGCTTTACCCTCAGGTGACGAGAAGAACCCTGAGTGGAGCTGCATGTTTTGCATCCAGATCTGCAGCTGGCAGCCATGGCATCATCGAGGCGTTTCCAGGTGCCTCTGGTCTTGGTGCACACGTGCCTTAGATGCAGTGAATGCCCAGTTTATTGCAGTGTTATTTCTCAGATTATATTTCCTTTTGCTAGAGCTGTGACCTGGCTTTGCAATGTCTCTCACTGTGAAAGCATTAACACCACAGAAAAATGCAAGTACAGAGTGCCCATGGTATGGTTTTGTGAGATCTCAAATGTTTATAACACAAACTCTGCATTGTATATGAAGCTTAAGGGTTCCTGCCACTTTGTACCACTTTGCAGTAGGTAATAGTCATAGAAATTGGGGACTAGATCAGCCAGCCAACACTTTCTAGGGATTTGCTCAGCAGCTTTTGGAGCAAAAGTGTTTTTAGAATTTCTTAAATATTTTATAAGCCAATTTTTCCCAAACATGCATTACAGGATTTAGGTGAAACAGAAGAGATTGCGGTCAGTTGAAAAGAAGACGTAGTTTTCTTTACTGTAATATTTTGTTTTAAAGTTGAAGAGGCTTTAAGTAAGTTCATGGGCCTTAAGTACTCTTAGGAAAAAATATATTTTGTTGAATTTCTGTACCTGTCTTTTTTTTTTCTTCCAACATGAAATTATAAGAGTTTTTCTGAATACTGGTAAAACTAGAGACCCTTATATAGAATGCTGGAAGTAAATAGACTTGGTCCTAGAAGCTACTGCACAGTAAGAAAACTCATTGCTTGTCCACACTGTAAATGACTAAGTGAGAAAATAATGGACATTTGGACTGAGCTCTACAAAAAGTTATCTGCAGAGCTCCAGACTTATACATACAACTGCCTTTTTAATGTTTCCTCTTGGGTATTTTGAAGACATCACAACTCATCTTACCACAATCCAGACTTGTGGATTGTATTCCTTGCTCAGTGAATGGTATCACCCGTCTTCTGATGAAATGTGGCAGAATAATGTATTGAAATGTGAAATTGTGCTGTTTCTCTGCATGCTTTTCCCTATTCATTTAAAACCAGTGTCACTCTCTCATGCAGTGAGAGACTCAGTGTGAGTCTAAGCCTTAAGGATCTTGGCTGGACCTGGTTTCTAGGGCTTGTCTTTGGAAATGGCTTAAGCCAGTTACAGAGGGAAGAGTTGTTTTGAAAAGACTTTTGAGACCAAAAAAGAGGAAAGAGAGTACCCCAACCAAGAAGAAAAAAGAGAAGACTGACAAGGATCTGTGTGGTGCTTCCATGTCTATATCCCTGTAGGTGAAGAGCCCTTAGGAAAATGACTGTACAGAGACTGTACAATGTCCCTAGGGAAGCTGAGTGTAGCCCATCAAAGGCTCCTGTAGCCTGAAAGTAGTAATAATTGTAGGCACCACAGGGATGATGGGGGGCTGGAACAATGGTCAGCTCAATGGTGATGGTGGGCAGACAACCACTGGACCAGGAGGAGGACTGTTGGAAATTTGGCACAACCTGGGGAAGAGGAATAGGGAGGGAATCTTAGTAGTCGGGCAGGCTGAGTTCTTAGAATTGGAATTTAAGAAAGTAGTAAATCCAATATTTCTTTTTTTTTTTTTTTTTTTTTGAGTCGGAGTCTCACTCTGTCGCCCAGACTGGAGTGTAGTGGCTGCTCCTGGCCACCGCAGCGTCAACCTGCTGGGCTCCGGTGATCCTTTCGCCTCAGCCTTCCAAGTAGCTGGAACTATAGGCGTGCACTACCACGCCCGGGTCATTTTGATTTATTGTAGAGATGAAGTCTCTCCAAGTTGCCCAGGCGGGTCTCGAACCCGCGGGCTCAGGCAATCCATTCACCTCAGCCTCCCAAAGGCGCGGGATTACAGGCTGTGCCACCGAGCCCGGCTAATGCAATATATCTTACACTTGATTAGTTAATGCAATATTTCTCACACCTGATTAGTGGAGTCAAATTCATCCTACTACATAGGCAGATCACAGTCCTTCTTACCACTTTTCTGCCTCGTAGCAAATATATCACCTAAACTTGTGTCTCTACTTTCTGAATCCATTGACTTTTCATCTCTACTGCCACCACCCTAGTCAAGTTTTCTACAAGTTCAAGTCTTACCGTTTTAACCTTTTTTTTAAAAAAATGAAAGATTTGGTGAGCACGTCATTACACATTTGTCAAAACCCAAAGAATGTACAATACTAAGAAAGAACTCTAATGGAAACTATAGACTGTGGGTGATAATGATGTGCCAGTGTAGGTTCATCAATAGTAACAAATAGACCATTCTGGTGGAGAATGTTGATTACAGGAGAGGTTGTACATGTGTGGGGGCAGTAGGTACAGAGGAATTCCTTGTACTTTCTGCACAATTTTGCTGTGATCTTAAAACTGCTCTAAAAAATAAAATCTATTATTTATATTTACATCTATTTTTTAAATACATATTTGCAACATGCAAACTCTTGAATGGATTCCCAATATTATTAGAATAAAGGTCAAATTCTTTAACCTGGGCTATGACGTTCTGTACGTACTGCCTCCTGCCTACTTTTTAAGCCTGCTCTCTCACCGTGGCCATTCCCAGTTTCTCAGCTCCAGCAACTACCAACCCCAGGACCTTTTCATAGCCTGTTCCTTGTGTGTGGAATGCTTGTTCTAGTCCTTGTTGACTGATTAACTCCTGCCTATTATCTCATTCTCAGAAAAACCTTCTTAACTTCTCTGGTTATGACAAATCTCTTCCTACCTTATAATATGCCTCAGGACAGCACGAGTTTTTCTTTGTAACACCTATTGCAGTTGTGTTCTATTTTTTTGGATGATCATTTGATTCATGTCTCTTTATCAATGATCTTGTAAATTCCAGGAAGGCATGGATATTGCAAATCCAGTACTTAGCTCACTTCATATAACTGGCACACCACAGGCTCTGTGTTAGGGGTCTTTAAGGTCACCACCAGGGTCAGTGATTCACTAGAAAGACTCACAGGACTTAGCATATAGTCATAATCACACCTATGAATTATTATGATGAAAAAATACAAATCAACGGCAACTAAGGGAAAAGGCAGGTGAAACAAAGTTTGGAAGAAAGCAAGCACAAGCTTCCAATCCTCCTCCAATGGAGTCACACAGGATGTGCTTAATTCTTTTAGTGGTGAGAAGTGACAATACATGTGAAGTGTTGTTTATGAGGAAAGCTCATCAGAGACACAGAGCTCAAGATGTCTGTTGGGGCTAGTCATGAAAGTATGTACCAAAATTCCAGACACCAGAAGGATAGATACATAGATCAATGGAACAGAATAGAGAATTCAGATATATGACCATACATATATAGTCAATTGATTTTCAACCATGGTTATAATGCAGTGTAGAAAGGATAATCTTTTCAACAAATGGTTCTGGAATGACTGGACAGTTACATATCAAAAAATGAATTCCAATGCATATTTCACAACTTATAAAAAATTAACTGAAAATGGATGGAAGATCTAAATGTAGAACCTGAGACTAAAACTTCTAGAAGAAAACACAGGGGAAAATCCTCCTCCAGTGGAGTGAACTTGGGTCAAGCAAAGACTATTAGATATGACAGAAAAGTCACAAAATATAGAAGAACAAATTGTTGAGTTCAGCTTCATCACAATTAAGAACTGCTCTTCTTAAAGAAACATTAACAGAATAAAAAGACAAATCAAAGATGGGGAGACTCAAGCCTGTAATCCCAGCACTTAGGGGGACTGAGGCGAGAGGATTGCCTGAGTCTGTGAGTTTGAGACCAGCCTGGGCATCATGGTGAGACCTTGTCTCTACAATAAATCAAAAAATTAGCCAGCCATGGTAGCATGCTCCTGTAGTTCCGGCTGCTTGGAAGGCTGAGACAGAAAGATTGCTGGAGCCCAGCAGGTCGACGCTGGAATGACTGAGAGTGTGCCACTGCACTCCATCCTGGGCAATAGAGTAAGAATCTAACTAAAAAAAAAAAAATATATATATATGGGGAGAAATATTTTCATATCACATTTCCAACAAAGGGCTTATATCC
This sequence comes from Carlito syrichta, assembly GCF_000164805.1. Taxonomy (NCBI): domain Eukaryota; kingdom Metazoa; phylum Chordata; class Mammalia; order Primates; family Tarsiidae; genus Carlito; species Carlito syrichta. The sequence goes on along the minus strand of NW_007055618.1, from coordinate 171,600 downwards.
AATATATATAAATAGCTTTCAAAATTTGACAATAAGAGACTAAACAATCTAACAAAAACTTTTTTGAAACAGTGGAACAGAGACTTCACTAAAGAAAATGTCCATATGGTGAATAAGCATATAAAATATGCAAGCAGGGAGCGCAAATTATAACCACAATATAATACCATTACTAGCTTATTGGAAGAGGTATACACTGAAAACACACACACACACACACACACACACACACACACACACACACACACACACACTATACCAAATGTATGCAAGGATATGGAGCAAGTAGAATTCTCATACACTGCTGGTGGGAATGCAAATGTTTATGCCTACCTTGAAAAACAGTTTAGCAAATTTCTTATAAAGTTAAATGTATCCTTATACAACTCAGTAATACTTCCCTAGGTATTAAGAAAAAGAAGAATAACATAACTTTTAGCCTCCAGGAAACCTGGAACTGTTCCTGGTTCTACATAAAGAGCTTTTATCCATCTTGGTGGGAGATGGAGCCATTGTTCTTACTGTTTTCTTTCGAGTGAAACGAGTGGCTCCTGCTCCTGTCAACAATTGTATGCCTTATGCCTATGCAGCAGGCAGCTTTAATTTTAACTCTAATGATGCTTAAGGTGTGGGCATTTATGATTCTGGATAGGAATTGGTTGCCAATTTCAATTTCCATAAGGGTGTCTCCTGCATCTTCTAAGATTCTTATAGTTTGAGGTTTTATGTTTAGGTCTTTGATCCATTTGGCATTAATTTTTGTGTTTGGTGATAGGTAGGGGTCCTGTTTCAATCTTCTGCATGTGGTCAGCCAGTTTTCCCAGCACCATTTACTGAATAGGCTTTCCTCTCCCCGGTGGCTGTTGTTGGAGGCTTTGTCAAAGATGAGTTGATTGAGAAATTGAGACTTTGCCTCCAGAATCTCTATCCTGCTCCATTGGTCTATGTGCTTGTTCATGTACCAATACCAGGCTGTAGCCTTATAGTAAAGTTTGAAGTCTGGAAGTGTGATACCTCCTGCTTTGTTTCTTTTGCTATGGATTGTTTTGGCTATTTGTGGTTGTTTATGTTTCCATATGAATTTCTGTATTGTCATTTCCAGGTCAAAAAGAATGATGTTGGTAACTTAACGGGTATTGTGTTGAATCTGTATATTGCCTTTGGTAGGATAGACATTTTAACAATGTTGATTCTTCCTATTCATGAGCATGGAATATCTTTCCATTTGCTTTTGTCTTCTTGGATTTCTTTGAGCAGTGTTTTGTAGTTCTCATTGTAAAGGTCTTTCA